>NC_091211.1:18675524-18702300 GCF_040958095.1 Procambarus clarkii
GTGGGCATGGATGGTGCTAGGACTGTGGTGGGGGGCATGGATGGGGCTAGGACTGTGGTGTGGGGGGCATGGATGGGGCTAGGACTGTGGTGGGCATGGATGGGGCTAGGACTGTGGTGGGGGGCATGGATGAGGCTAGGACTGTGATGGACAGGGATCGTGGGGATGAGAAGGGGGCAGAGACTGGTGCAACATACAGGAAGGGACTGATGTTGACCCCCCCCCCCCAACATGATGTTGGGGGGAGGGGGGTTGAATAAAGAGTGGGGGCCAGCTGCAGCTCAAACCCCCGGTGACCATTGTATATCTTATCGTCGTTTACATCCACCAGGGAAGTGGTCATTCATACAAGAGTAAAGAAATATAAAAGGTTTAATCTTGATGTAGAAGAACAGGAGGTTGTCTCAAAGCCACACACATACACACACACACACATACACACACACACACACACACACACACACACACACACACACAGACACACACACACACACACACACACACACACACACACACACACACACAGCCCTCCGCTCGCCACTCCTATACCACTCCAGTTTATAGTGCATTGTGTCTTGTGTTCCGCTCTAGTGACTGCTTGAACTCTCTCAGGGAACCCTGTCAGCGTCGTGTATGATCGTTAGGGTCGTCATCAAGGTCGTAGGATGACCCCCCACCAGGTCACGACCAATCCAGACAGTTGATAGCGTTTCTCGCCATTTGTGCTCGTTACGACTGTAATGTGATCTATATGATAATAGTACCTGTTAGACCCTTCACAATAGGATAAGTTGGGAGTCGAAAGTGAACTATCCGCTCATTATAAGGAGTAGTTATGGCCTCACTTGTTGTGCTGGCTATTAAGGCGCCGTTTCCACTTCTCCCCTTCCCCCTTCTCTCCTCCCCACTCACCTCCCCTCCCTCAGGCCGGGGTGGAGGTGGACTCCAGCGACCAGTCGGTGCAGTGTGTCTTCCGCTCCGCCAGGTGAACCATGGAGGACTTGTCCCCCGTGGAACCTCACGCTCTATGTTGCTCACTCACGCTGGTCTCCGGAGCGGCCCTCCAGGCAGCCCTCAAAACGGCCCTCCAAGCGGCCCTCCAAGCGGCCCTCCAGGCGGCCCTCCAGACTGTCCTCTAGGTTGCTCGCCAGGTCACCTGGGCCTCATGAGGGCCAGGTGACCTCATTGAGGTACCGACAAGTGTCACTCAAGGGTGTATTGGGAAGCGGTAGCCATTCTTCAACGGACATCTGCGAACAGCATGAGTAATGCTCATGAATACTGCATATATACTGAGAGAGGTATACACCTTATTTTGGTATATACATTTAGAGTTTACTTCAGTCCTGGATAATGGTGAGAACGAAAGTATACTTCCTGGAGGTCAGTGAACACTTGTAGGGCCTTAATAACCTCCCAGAGGTTGTGAAGCCTTAAGCCCCAACACTGAACCAAGCAATGATATTACTTTTGTATTTTTAGACGTATATTGTTATATAATGAATATAGCTATATAGCTTATAAACAAATATAAACATTTGTTTATATATATATATATATATATATCCATTGTGTTTATGGACTTCATTTTCGTTCACATCTCGTAGTTTCCTCCAAGTCTTGTATTGAAATTCTGCCCCTTGGCATGTGAAGACGCAGGAAGATGAGCATTATCTCCTTGTTAGGGTTGTTAAGAGCGGTGGTCGGCGGGCAAGTGTAGTTTGGAAGTGGTTGGTCGTGGCTTCAGGACTGCTTCAGAGGTCCCGGGCGAGGGATCACATTCTCTGGTATCATGCTTCAGAGGTCCCGGGCGAGGGATCACATTCTCTGGTATCATGCTTCAGAGGTCCCGGGCGAGGGATCACATTCTCTGGTATCATGCTTCAGAGGTCCCGGGCGAGGGATCACATTCTCTGGTATCATATAACCCATAAACGGTGCAGAAATGTTATGTTGACTGCCTGCAACAGCTGTGGTGGTCGTTGGCCGAGCTAGCAACAGTTGCGGGGGGAGCTGGGGCTAGATTCACGAAGAAGTTACGCAAGCACTTACAAACCTGTACATCTTTTCTCAATCTTTTGGCGGCTTTGTTTACAATTATTAAACAGTTAATGAGCTCCGAAGCACCAGGAGGCTGTTTATAACAATAACAGTTGATTGACAAGTTTTCATACTTGTAAACTGTTTAATAAATGTAACCAATGCCGTCAAAGATTGAGGAAAGACGTACACGTTCGTAAGTACTTGCGTAACTGCTTCGTGAATCTGTCCCCTTGACACTATGACAATTACGGGAGCAAGTGAAATACGGTTGGCGGTGCCCGGAGACTTCACCACGCTTCCGCCTGTGTGGAGGAATGAACCCCGGGTGGCGGAGAGTGCAGACTTCACGGGCGGCTGCCCACCCGTGCCACCAACCACACCGCAATTGGGAGTAGTGAGACATGTTGATTAATACACCGCAGATGGGGAGCGTGAGAGAGGTGTGTGGCGAGTGTATGGGTGTGTTGATCATGATGATGATGATGACTCGCTGTTAGTAATGGTGCACTATTTTCTCCTGGTGTGTGTGTGGGTGGGTGGGTGGGTGGGTGGGTTTGTGTACTCACCTATTTGTGCTTGCAGGATCGAGCATTGACTCTTGGATCCCGCCTTTCCAGCTATCGGTTGTATACAGCAATGACTCCTGTCCCATTTCCCTATCATATATATGTGTGTGTGTGTGTGTGTGTGTGTGTGTGTGTGTGTGTGTGTGTGTGTGTGTGTGTGTGTGTGTGTGTGTGTGTGACGTACTCGACTATTTGTGCTTGCGGGGTTGAGCTCTGACTCTTTGGTCCCATCTCTTAACTGTCAATCAACTGGTGTACAGATCTATCTATCTATCTATCTATCTATATCTCTCTCTCTCTCTCTCTCTCTCTCTCTCTCTCTCTCTCTCTCTCTCTCTCTCTCTCTCTCTCTCTCTCTCTCTGACTCTTGAAGTATTTCATCTCCCAAATGATACCTTGTAACTGGTCTCCTGCTCAACTATCTTCATTACATTACATTTGATTGGGCTAAACTCTAACAACCATTTGATGGACCATTCCTGCAGCTTGTCCAGGACTTCATGAAGCCTCAAGCAGTCCTCCTCTGTCTTAATCCTTCTCATAATTTTGCCATCGTCAGAATGTGTGTGTGGTGGGCGGGGGGGGGGAAGTTGATTGACAGTTGTAAGGCGGGACGAAAGAGCCAGAGCTCAACCCCCGCAAGCACAACTAGGTGAATACACAGAAAGGTACACATTCAGAGAGACAGAGCGGCAGAAACAGACAGAGTAAGAGACAGTAAAGTGATGTTGTTCAATGTCAGGATTCTCTATATGTTTTCATTCCTTATCGATATTTCTCACAAATGTTCTTCGGATTGTTTTTTTTTGTTTTGTTTTGTTTGTGTTGATTGAAGCACCGAGTTGGCTTGGGTACCGGATCGACCCGCTCACCGGGTCTACCCGGGTACCGCCGGGTACCTCATCTGGTTAACAAATAATAAATGCCATCCACCATCACAACAACTACTACCCCCTCCCCCCCATCTCCCACCCACTACCACTCCACCACCATCTCCCACCCACTACCACTCAACCACCATCTCCCACCCACTACCACTCAACCACCATCTCCCACCCACTACCACTCAACCACCATCTCCCACCCACTACCACTCAACCACCATCTCCCACCCACTACCACTCAACCACCATCTCCCACCCACTACCACTCAACCACCATCTCCCACCCACTACCACTCAACCACCATCTCCCACCCACTACCACTCAACCACCATCTCCCACCCACTACCACTCAACCACCATCTCCCACCCACTACCACTCAACCACCATCTCCCACCCACTACCACTCAACCACCATCTCCCACCCACTACCACTCAACCACCATCTCCCACCCACTACCACTCAACCACCATCTCCCACCCACTACCACTCAACCACCATCTCCCACCCACTATCACTCAACCACCATCTCCCACCCACTACCACTCAACCACCATCTCCCACCCACTACCACTCAACCACCATCTCCCACCCACTACCACTCAACCACCATCTCCCACCCACTACCACTCAACCACCATCTCCCACCCACTACCACTCAACCACCATCTCCCACCCACTATCACTCAACCACCATCTCCCACCCACTATCACTCAACCACCATCTCCCACCCACTACCCCCTCCCCCCCATCTCCCACCCACCACCACTCCCCCACCACCAATGACGGATCCCATAACCACAACTACAGCTACAACTACTCGCCTCCCCCTACCAGTGGCGCCAGATCTTAATATACCTTTCATTCACAGCTTCCTCCCGTGGGGAAACCCTCCCCATTCCTGCCCTAGGCTCCCCTCCCTGAGCTAGGAGGAGGGGGTATGTTACGATCGCTATTGCTACCTCAAGGTTACCTTACCTCGAGGTGATTTCGGGGCTCAGCGACCCCGCGGCCCGGTCGTCGACCAGGCCTCCTGGTTGCTGGACTGGTCAACCAGGCTGTTGGACTCGACTGCTCGCAGCCTGACGTATGACTCACAGCCTGGTTGATCAGGTATCCTTTGGAAGTTTTTGTCAAGTTCTCTCTTGAACACTTTTGAGGTGTCGGCCAGTTATGCTATATACCAAACGTAAGATATACATATGCATAAGAGAGGAAAATACACATTATTTTTTTCACGTGCTTGCAGATGACGCAAAGCTGATGAGGAATGTAAAAACAGAGGACTGCAGAAAGTTACAGGGAGATTTTGACAAATTCCAAGACTGATCACATGGCTACTGGAATTCAGTCCCGTCAAGTGCAATGTCATGAAGATGGGATAGGGAGAGAGGAGAGAAGAGCAGGAGGCATGTACAACATAAGGGGAAGGCAACTACTGGAGTCTGAGAAAGAGAGAGAGGAGGATCTAGGAGTGAATATAATTCCAACTCTATCTCCAGAGCCACACATAAACGGGGTAACATCGGCAGCATATGAGACGCTGGCAAACATTAGAACGTCGATTAGAAACCTAAATCAGAGATCTTTCAGGGCAATTTACACAGCTTAGGTTTGACCAGTGGCGGAATATGCGGCACCCACCTGGAATCCGCACCTTGTGAAGCATTAAACGAGCATTTAAAATTACACAACTCTGCAACTTATGAGAAGAGTCAAGTTAACTTAATCTCACCTTCCAAAAGGAGAGAAGAAACACTGGCGAACATGATCGCAACATACAAAGTACTGAGTGGAATTAACATGGTGGACAAAGACGGCCTTTATAAAGTGAAAGTAGGACTAGAGACATGCAACCCGTTCTCGCACTTTCTTACAGTCAATATTGACTTATTAAATACGTGCATATGTGACATACTAAGCATACTAGTTTACCTTGAAAAGCTTCATAGAAAACCTATTATAGGTATAGGTTAAGTAATAATTGTAATTACGAAGCAATAAGATGCTTATCTTAACATACTAAGAAGGTTAGGTAAGGTCGGTGTTTTCTATGAAACTTTTTAAGGTAAACTAGTATGTTTAGTATGTCACATATGCACTTATTTAATAAGTCAATATTGACTATACGAAAGTGCGAGAACGGGTTGAGACATCGAGTGGAGGCTGAAAACGCAAATGTCTGAGAATGATAGCCAAGACCTTAAGGAAATCGCCTCTTATTTCAGACAACTCTGAATTTGTATACATGTCAGGTGAGGCTATTGATTTCATGTCCCATTACCAAGTTGTATATGGAGGGGTGGTTGGGTCGTTATCCTGCTGGATGGGACACTTGTCACCAATTTTCAGCTGGTAATTGACAATTCAGCTGACATTCTATACTCAGAGAACTAAATTGTGTTATCAAATAAGCCTGATAACCAAGATTGTGTTATCAAAGGGAGCTAATATCCTTGTAATCCATCCGCACGCACTCCCAGCAAAACAAGAAACTCTGAGCTTCATCTCATTGGGAAAAAACAATTGTTTTGGACACGAATTTGTATCATTCTTATGGAAAGTGAATGAAACTTAATTTTTTTCTAAACACACACACACACACACACTATATATATATATATATATATATATATATATATATATATATATATATATATATATATATATATATATATATATATATATATCTCTTTAAAAATTTGGATCAGTTTTTGGTAACTATAGAAGTCCTTTCCGCGATACTCAGATGGGTGAATTGTTACTAGCAAAAATGAGCTGTACTGCGTGATGTCATAAGGCTCAGTTCCCCCAGCCACCACTCCTGCCAAGCTGATCCGTGCAGGTTATGATTAAACTGGCAAGATGGCATACTATTGCCCCTGCCAAGGTGCCCGCCAACCTGAAATGAAATCTAGGAGGAGGCCAGGTCTAGGGAGGGAGGGGGGGGGAGGTGTGTGAAGATGGAGGTGTTGGAGGGAGGGAGGGAGGGAGGGAGATGGTAAGACTTTGATGGCAGAAATGAAGCAGTCGGGATGCTGGTGTTAGGTGGAAAGGGGGAGGGGTTGGGTTGGAGGGGGGCTGTCGTTTGGGGTACTACTAATAAAAAGTGGTTTTGGTGGTGGTAGACGTGGTGGTACTAGTGGTGGTGGTGGTAGACGTGGTGGTAGTGGTGGTGGTACTAGAGGTGGTGGTACTAGAGGTGGTGGCACTAGTGGTGGTGGTGGTATTCATGGTGGTGGTAGACGTGGTGGTAGTGGTGGTGGTGGTAGTGGTGACGGTAGTGGTGATGATAGGACGAAGGCGTGGTTGGAATACACACTTAGTAACCACTGGCTAGACTGTAAGTGTAGTTGTGTCAAGAGACAAGTCTTCCGGTTGAGCTGTAGCTCCCGGCCCAGGCAGCATCTCCCCCCTGGCCTTTACAATATGACATCAGCCGTAAGCTGCCGTAAGCGCACCTACAGTGAAGCTGCTAGCGCAGGTAACATCCGTCTCCTCACATAATACATCGTATATTTACCGGAACACCAATCCATTAAAGATGAGGCGATGCTGGGGTGCGTCCGCTTACGAAACCTGTATATCTTTCCTCGTTCATGAGCTGCTTAGTCTGTATTTATCATAACGAGCTGTGAAACGATGCAAGGTCCTCGACTCAAGGATATTATGAAGAACCTCATGCCGCTTAAGAACTCGTAAACCGCATAATAAAGGCAAACTGAGGAGTCATTATTGAGGAGAGATATATAGATCTCGCAAGTGGACACGTAAATCCTTGATGAATCCTGACCCCAAGTGTAATGTGTTGTTGCAGTTTATACATCTATGACATGTTCAGTTAGGCAGCATTCGTAACACTCTTCAGTGCGCTGGGTTGAACACTGACCCCAAGTTAGTGAGCGGGAATTAGCCTCGTGCGTCTGGCAGTGCAGGGGACGAGGGAGTAAGAAGCACGCTGCCAGACGTACAACACCTCACACGCTGCACCTGGTCAGCAATATTACTATCGTAAGAGACTCGTGTGTCCACATTCACCTGTTGCATCCTTGCCTGATTGTCTTGTGTAATCGATTCTTATCGTTGACAATGCATCTGGCAATCATTCTGCTATATTCCCCCGGTTCGCAACCTTCATTTGTTCCTTGTACAGCGATGATCAGGGGAGGCGTGTTACGTCGCCAGGTGAGGGCCGGCCCCCTGGAGGAAGGGGCGTGGCCCCCACCTGTCGTAATGACCGCTACACCTGCTGCTCCATTTACCTGCCGCTCACAGGAATAGGTCACCCGGCGCTGGTCGATGGCTCTAAGGCGCACCGCGGGCAAAAACAACAAATATATCCACGGGAAGAAATACTTGGCGCCCGGGGTTGGGTGGGGCCATAGCTCTCAGGGCCGCAGTGAAATCCAATAACCTGCCAGTGATTACATCTCGAATTACCCTGTTGCTGACACACACTTGTTAGCTCGGCCACCCTTACTTATACCTGCGGGTGTAGGTCACCTGTGATAGCAGGAGTCCCTGGAGGTGTAGGTCACCTGTGATAGCAGAAGACCTGGAGGTGTAGGTCAGCTGTGACTATGATAGCAGGAGACCCCTGGAGGTGTAGGTCAGCTGTGACTTATGATAGTAGGAGACCCTGGAGGTGTACGTCAGCTGTGACTATGATAGCAGGAGTCCCTGGAGGTGTAGGTCAGCTGTGACTATGATAGCAGGAGACCCTGGAGGTGTAGGTCAGCTGTGACTATGATAGCAGGAGTCCCTGGAGGTGTAGGTCAGCTGTGACTATGATAGCAGGAGACCCTGGAGGTGTAGATCTGCTGTGACTATGATAGCAGGAGACCCTGGAGGTGTAGGTCAGCTGTGACTATGATAGCAGGAGACCCTGGAGGTGTAGGTCAGCTGTGACTATGATAGCAGGAGACCCTGGAGGTGTAGATCTGCTGTGACTATGATAGCAGGAGACCCCTGGAGGTGTAGGTCAGCTGTGACTATGATAGCAGGAGACCCTGGAGGTGTAGGTCAGCTGTGACTTATGATAGTAGGAGACCTTGGAGGTGTAGGTCAGCTGTGACTATGATAGCAGGAGACCCTGGAGGTGTAGATCTGCTGTGACTATGATAGCAGGAGACCCCTGGAGGTGTAGGTCAGCTGTGACTATGATAGCAGGAGACCCTGGAGGTGTAGATCTGCTGTGACTATGATAGCAGGAGACCCCTGGAGGTGTAGGTCAGCTGTGACTATGATAGCAGGAGATCCTGGAGGTGTAGGTCAGCTGTGACTATAATAGCAGGAGACCCTGGAGGTGTAGGTCAGCTGTGACTATGATAGCAGGAGACCCTGGAGGTGTATGTCAGCTGTGACTATGATAGCAGGAGACCCTGGAGGTGTATGTCAGCTGTGACTATGATAGCAGGAGACCCCTGGAGGTGACAACCAGCTGTGACTTATGATTTCCAAACCAGTATTTACCCAGGTCTTTTCTGAATTTAAATTTGTACACGTTCGAGTCCAGTGTATACTAAGGTGACCCAAACTGAACCTCATAATGTAAATGGGGACTTAAGGCAAATGAATACTGAAGAATTATATTAACTGGCTCGCTGCTGCTTCTAGACATAAACACTAGTTGTCCATTTATCTTATTCTCAACATTTACACATTGTTGTGCAATTAAATACGTGCATATGTGACATACTAAACATACTAGTTTACCTTGAAAAGCTTCATAGAAAACACCGACCTTACCTAACCTTCTTAGTATGTTAAGATAAGCATCTTATTGCTTCGTAATTACAATTATTACTTAACCTATACCTATAATAGGTTAATTATTACAATTATTACTTAATAGGTTAATTATTACAATTATTACTTAACCTATACCTATAATAGGTTAAGTAATAATTGTAATTACGAAGCAATAAGATGCTTATCTTAACATAATAAGAAGGTTAGGTAAGGTCGGTGTTTTCTATGAAGCTTTTCAAGGTAAACTAGTATGTTTAGTATGTCACATATGCACGTATTTAATAAGTCAATATTGACTACGAAAGTGCGAGAACAGGTTGTGTTGTGCCCTTGAGATTCTTGCTTCATGACTCCCGGATATTTCCACTTTCAGATTTTGGCAATTTCCCGCCAAACACACACCGAAACTACGACGTTGGTACAACGTTCGAACAAGTTTTAACAACACCTAACCAGTTATAACAACCAATATATCAAGTTGTAACAACGTTCTAATACGTCATAAACACGTTAAGCCAAGATGTAACAACTTTATTACAAGTTGTAACAAGCGGAAAATAGAGACAGTTACGGTTTGTGTTTCCAGGGTTCGACCTTGTCCGGGTAATATCTACCGACCTTATTACCCAACCACTTGGGGTGGACGGTAGAGCAACGGTCTCGCTTCATGCAGGTCGGCGTTCAATCCCCGACCGTCCACAAGTGGTTGGGCGCCATTCCCATCAACCGCTTCCCCCCCCCCAGTCTCATCGCAAATCCTTATCCTAACCCCTTCCCAATGCTATATAGTCGTAATGGCTTGGCGCTTATTCCCTGATTATTTGTTGTTGCCGACCTTATTATCGTTACTTAGCCTCACAACCGTAAGTTTTCACAATTAAACTTTATCCGCCAATTGTTTTGTTGTGATTTTGAGGCGTATGGATAATCCTATTCTATTTTTGCATTGTTTGCAACCTTGCAAATATTGATCTGCAATCCTCTGTCTACATTGTTTATGTATACGGTAAACAAGACGGGCCTCAGGGCTCTGTCCTGGAGCACTCCACGGGTTCCCCACCTCATGATAACTCACTATTTTATTTTAAATAACCTCGCCGTAATCCAACTTAGGATAACCCTCCCCCCCCCATACCATGTGCCTCTTACCAACCGCAATAGTTCGATTTGATCAGTAATAAACACCTTCATGCACCCTTGCAGCCTCCGGGGCAAGCTTCCACTCAACATTAACATCCAACTCTCATGTTTATCATGTTCAATGGCAAATCCCTTGATCAGAAGTCTTCAGGAACGTCTTGCCTACCTGACAAAATGACTATGTTCTTGAAAGTTTCGTCAACGTGATTTCTTTACAGTCCTTCTTAGACAACCTCAACCACCTTGTCTCCTCAGCTTGTCTCCAGTAACCTTCCAAGATGCTTGATATCGCCCACACTTGTTCCTTGTACTTTGAGCAGTCGTTAGAGGTACGTTCCATGGCAACCGTTCAGGGCTTGTCCTCCATCCCATAGCAACCGCCCGAGGCAGTCCTTGGTTCACGTCATCTTGGCTTCATCTTCACTGCCTCCCGCCAACCTACACCACTCCCGGTTTCTGTCTCACGAAACCTTTGACAATGATTGTAATCGCCTCCAGTTACGCTCAGGACCTCTCCTTGCCCATACCTACACCCCAAGACCGTCACCCCCAGCACCTCTGCACTTATAAATATAAATAAATAAATGTTTATTTAGGTAAGGTACATATATACAAGAGATTTTACAAAATTTGTTGGATTAATAGATATAGCTAGTACATACAATGCCTAAAGCCACTATTACGCAAAGCGTTTCGGGCAGTTAAACTTAAACTTTGGACTTAAACCCAACAAATGCCACTACAACTCCCTTTTGGAGGGGAAGGGGTGATCTAATGATCAGTTAAAGCAGTTGATCTAACTGATCTACACCAGTTAGATCGACTGCGTGATCTAACGAACCAGTGGACAACAGTGTGTGGATCGTGAAGCCTATCTATTGGTCGAATAGATAGACGGATCGACTTGAGAATGGTCCAGGACGGAGCGAAACGTCGTCGTCCCTTCACCTTCTAGTGTGTGGTCTGGTCAACATACTTCAGCCACGTTATTGTGACCCACGCCTGCATATTGGTCGAAGGATAGACAGATACTAAGAGTTTCTTCCTGGAGGGATAAATCCTGTGGTTCTCTCAGACTACAGGGCTCTTTTTCCGTCCACCATCTCGCCTTCCTGAGCTCCCTTCCCCCTAGCAACATCTCCCTCGCTTTGCCCTCCAACTGAACATCCAAACCCATCACCCGTAGACCACCTCTCTCTCCCCCTCCCAGAGGAACAGCGGCAGCTTTGCTTCTTGCAGGGTTGGCGTTCCATTCCAAATGACGCAAGTGTTTGGGCACCATTCCTTAGCTCGGTGTTCATATCTCGCCGCCGCCTCATACAACAGCTCCGTATATACTCACATCCTACCAAGTGCGGTATAATCATACTGACTTCTCTGTATAGTTGCCATAAGGCTGGGAGCGTGTTGACCTGGAGAATACTCAGAGGATCCTGGAGGAATATTCAGAAAATCTTTAATTTCTCAATCTATTCAAATACATTAAAATTATAAATTATAATTGTTTCCGTTACCAGTAATTGGTAAGTTAAAATACGCCAAATTGTATTCTAAATAGCAAGAGAGAGCACATCATTAGCCACGGTTTGAAAAATCTGGGAGATGAGATTACACACACACACACACACACACACTCACACACACACACTCACACACACACACACACACACACACACACACACACACACACACATACACGCACACGCACACGCACACGCACACACACACACACACTGAAGTAATTCCTTGGGAGTGCAATTATCACAGGAGGAATTGCCCCCCGGGTTGTTAGCATCCACTAACTATAAACAAAATGACCGACTATGCTGAATAACCTCCGGCTTCAGTGCCTGGTCATGAGTCCAAGTCCTGGATGCGTCAACCATTTACCTAACCACTTACGGAACCTCTACATCTTTCCTCAATTGGCTTTGTTTACATTTATTAAACAGCTTACGAGCTTCGAAACTAAACAACCCAAAGTTGTACTTATTGTTATAAACAACCTGGTAGCGCTTCAGAGCTTATACACTGTTTAAAAAGGTCAAGAAACGCATCATGAGTATTGAAAGATGAACAGATTTCGTACATTTTAATGAATTTTGGTCCAAGGTATCACCATAAGGTCGATCAGGAACCAACTCCCCATCTTCCAATCACTCGTGGGACATCAGTAAGGGGTGGGGGGTGTAGGGAGGGGGGCGGTGACATGAGAATAGGCTCTCTTCCCCCCCTCTCTCTCATCCCTCCAACGAGAGCCTCCCCCTCCTCTCTCACCCCTCCAACGAGAGCCTCTCCCCCCCCTCTCTCAACCCTCCAACGAGAGCCTCTCCCCCCCCTCTCTCACCCCTCCAACGAGAGCCTCCCCCCTCTCACCCCTCCAACGAGAGCCTCCCCCCTCTCACCCCTCCAACGAGAGCCTTTCCCCCCTCTCTCACCCCTCCAACGAGAGCCTCCCCCCCCTCTCTCACCCCTCCAACGAGAGCCTCCCCCCCTCTCACTCCTCCAACGAGAGCCTCCCCCCCCTCTCTCACCCCTCCAACGAGAGCCTCCCCCCCCCTCTCTCACCCCTCCAACGAGAGCCTCCCCCCCCTCTCTCACCCCTCCAACGAGAGCCTCCCCCCCTCTCTCACCCCTCCAACGAGAGCCTCTCCCCCATCTCTCACCCCTCCAACGAGAGCCCCCCCTCTCTTCCCCCTCCAACGAGAGCCTCACCCCTCCAACGAGAGCCTCCCCCCCCCCTCTCTCACCCCTCCAACGAGAGCCCCCCCTCTCTCCCCCCTCCAAGGAGAGCCTCCCCCCTCCAACGAGAGCCTCCCCCCCCTCTCACCCCTCCAACGAGAGCCTCCCCCCCCTCTCACCCCTCCAACGAGAGCCTCCCCCTCCCCCCTCCTCTATACAAGCAGCGAAGGGTTTGGGAGGCGGGTGGTTGCTTCGGAGCAGGTACACGGGTGGAACCAATAAATGGAATTTGACCTGAAGGCAAGGGCGAGTCTCTGATAAAGATGAGAGTTGGAGGACGGAGACGCTGGAATGAGGAGGGATAAGAGCCGGAACAAGAAGGTGCCGGGAGGGGGGGCGGGGGAGGAGGGGGAGGAATAAGGCGGGGGGGAATGGTGGGGAGAAGTAGTAGTAGTAGTCGGAATAAGGGGAATAAAAGGAGCCACGTGAGTAAGCTAGAAGAGTGAAGGTAACGGGAATAGCAGAAGAGCAGTGGAGGATGGTCCGGTGTAGGATGGTCCGGTGTAGGATGGTCTGGTGTAGGATGGTCTGGTGTAGGATGGTCCGGTGTAGGATGGTCCGGTGTAGGATGGTCCGGTGTAGGATGGTCCGGTGTAGGATGGTCCGGTGCAGGATGGTCCGGTGTAGGATGGTCCGGTGTAGGATGGTCCGGTGTAGGATGGTCCGGTGTAGGATGGTCTGGTGTAGGATGGTCCGGTGTAGGATGGTCCGGTGTAGGATGGTCCGGTGTAGGATGGTCCGGTGTAGGATGGTCTGGTGTAGGATGGTCCGGTGTAGGATGGTCTGGTGTAGGATGGTCTGGTGTAGGATGGTCTGGTGTAGGATGGTCCGGTGTAGGATGGTCCGGTGTAGGATGGTCCGGTGTAGGATGGTCCGGCGCAGGATGGTCCGGTGTAGGATGGTCTGGTGTAGCATGGTCCGGTGTAGGATGGTCTGGTGTAGGATGGTCTGGTGTAGGATGGTCCGGTGTAGGATGGTCCGGTGCAGGATGGTCCGGTGTAGGATGGTCCGGTGTAGGATGGTCCGGTGTAGGATGGTCCGGTGTAGGATGGTCCGGTGCAGGATGGTCCGGTGTAGGATGGTCCGGTGCAGGATGGTCCGGTGCAGGATGGTCCGGTGTAGGATGGTCCGGTGTAGGATGGTCCGGTGTAGGATGGTCCGGTGTAGGATGGTCCGGTGCAGGATGGTCCGGTGTAGGATGGTCCGGTGTAGGATGGTCCGGTGCAGGATGGTCCGGTGTAGGATGGTCCGGTGTAGGATGGTCCGGTGTAGGATGGTCCGGTGTAGGATGGTCCGGTGTAGGATGGTCCGGTGTAGGATGGTCCGGTGCAGGATGGTCCGGTGTAGGATGGTCCGGTGCAAGAGACGAGGAGCAGCTATATGTGCTACACTAGTCATCAACCTACAGCAGAATCCTGGAGTTTAACACAGCCAGAGCCCTGGCGTCTCCCCCAGAGCCCAGGCGTCTCCCCCAGAGCCCAGGCGTCTCCCCCAGAGCCCAGGCGTCTCCCCCAGAGCCCAGGCGTCTCCCCCAGAGCCCAGGCGTCTCCCCCAGAGCCCAGGCGTCTCCCCCAGAGCCCAGGCGTCTCCCCCAGAGCCCAGGCGTCTCCCCCAGAGCCCAGGCGTCTCCCCCCAGAGCCCAGGCGTCTCCCCCCAGAGCCCAGGCGTCTCCCCCCAGAGTCCAGGCGTCTCCCCCCAGAGTCCAGGCGTCTCCCCCCAGAGTCCAGGCGTCTCCCCCCAGAGTCCAGGCGTCTCCCCCCAGAGTCCAGGCGTCTCCCCCCAGAGTCCAGGCGTCTCCCCCCAGAGTCCAGGCGTCTCCCCCCAGAGTCCAGGCGTCTCCCCCCAGAGTCCAGGCGTCTCCCCCCAGAGTCCAGGCGTCTCCCCCCAGAGTCCAGGCGTCTCCCCCAGAGCCCAGGCGTCTCCCCCAGAGCCCAGGCGTCTCCCCCAGAGCCCAGGCGTCTCCCCCAGAGCCCAGGCGTCTCCCCCAGAGCCTTAGCATCTCCCCCAGAGCCCTGGCGTCTCCCCCAGAGCCCAGGCGTCTCCCCCAGAGCCCAGGCGTCTCCCCCAGAGCCCAGGCGTCTCCCCCAGAGCCTTAGCATCTCCCCCAGAGCCCTGGCGTCTCCCCCAGAGCCCTGGCGTCTCCCCCAGAGCCCAGGCGTCTCCCCCAGAGCCTTAGCATCTCCCCCAGAGCCCTGGCGTCTCCCCCAGAGCCCAGGCGTCTCCCCCAGAGCCCAGGCGTCTCCCCCAGAGCCCTGGCAACGAAGAGTCCAACAGTTGTGATTGTACCAACTTGCCTTTGTAAACAGTGACACTATTGACTGTTAAATAGATTGTTGCTTACGATGACAAAAGATTGTGATTATCAGATCAAAGATTGTGATAATAGAGGTTATGGATGACGATTGTGATATGGAAGTGGTGTAACTTACATATGTAGCGAATCATGGGAGATTACGTGAAAATTATGTCAGTGGTAATGTTATAATTATAGTGGCTAGAATACTGACACAGGAGAGGGACGAGTGTCACAGACTCTTTGTCAAACCGGAGGGGATAGGGCTTTTGAGGCCCGAACTTAGCAACAGGGTTCATCCCTAAAAGTTGGAACACTCTTAGTCTGTCTCCTGTCCATTGATCAGGAGACGGGCTTCTTTAATCACCTTCACCTACTCCCTGGGTCATGACACCCCCCCCCCTCCACCCCCAAAAACACAGGCCCTTTCCCTGGGGAAAAATCTTGGCCACCCGCTCCTCTACGGAAATATCAAGGTAGAAGTAGAATTTGTAGGTTTCACAATCTACGGGAGACTTGTCTACCAGCTTGTGTCAACACCTTGAGTGTCAAGGTGTGGTAGTACAGAGTGTTGACCTCCGAGGCTTGATGATTATTGATGATTACAGCACTGTGAAGGCTTCTGTACCCACAACTTTTGAGCGTGGAGGGGAAAGGAACAAAAAATCCCGGTCGGATAATTAGGTGAAAATAATGAAGTTAAGATGTGAAATGGAACGCCTATTGAACTAATAACATTTTTCAAGGCTTTAATTGACGCGGGAAGGTCAGTTGCCAGATTTTTCTTTTCTTTGAGATCTTGCCTGCTTTATGCTCCTTGAGTTAATGCTCTGGCTCTCTTACTCCTCTCTCTCTCGCTCTCTCTGTCTCTCTCTCTCTGTCTCTCTCCGTCCCTCTGTCTCTCTCTGTCCCTCTGTCTCTCTCTCTCTCTCTCTCTCTCTCTCTCTCTCTCTCTCTCTCTCTCTCTCTCTCTCTCTCTCTCTCTCTCTCTCTCTCTCCCTCTCCCCCCCTCTCTCCCCCTCCCCCCCTCTGTCCCCCTTCTCTTTCTCTCTTCCCTCCCCCTCTCTCCCCCTCCCCCCCCTCTCTCCCCCTTCTCTTTCTCTCTTCCCTCCCTCTCTCTCTTCCCTCCCCCCCATTTCTCTTCCCCCTCTCTCTTTTCCCTCCCCCCATCTCTCTTCCCTCCCTCTCTCTCTCTCTCTTGCCTCTCTCCCTCCCCCCCACCCCCCAAGATGTGAAATATATTCCAGAACTACTGATCTCGTCATTACGAAATCTGGTGCGCTTTGCCGAAGACGTGACTCTGTCTCTTGCTCTAAATGATATTTTCATAAAAACTCCACTACACTCTTCGGACTGTTATATTTCTTATGGAAAATATGAAAGCAAAAGCGAACAGGAGAATTTATGATTAAACCTTTTTTCACCCTTTCATTTTCGTCCTGGGAAAAAATCGGGTAATGCTTCTTTCGTCTTAATCTGTCTGTGTCTGTCTGTCTCTCCTCCGTCTGTCACACTTTCCGTGGCTTCCCCCCCCCCCCCCCTTACCGTCGTCAGCACCGTAGTGACAGGTGAAGGGGGGGGAGGGGAGGGGGGATGCCTGGCTCTGGAGTTCCACCAATGATGAATCCAAAAATTAATTCTGCACCAATCATTAATTTGACCTTCTGGCATCCAATTAGAGAGATCAGGCCGAGGTTGGGTATCTAATGACGGCACAATTTGGAAAATTTCTTTATGAAAGTAAGAAAATTTGAGTTAATATTCGAGAATGAAATTTGTGAAAAAATCTTTTTTTTTTTTATTTTGTTTTCATTCAGTGGCGGAGACTGTTATTGGGATCAGTCTTGGGTGTGTGTGGGTGTGTGTGTGTGTGTGTGTGTGTGTGTGTGTGTGTGTGTGTGTGTGTGTGTGTGTGTGTGTGTGTGTGTGTGTGAGGGGATTATGTAAGTGCGCAGTAGAAACACACTCACACACACACACACACACACACACACACACACACACACACACACACACACACACACACACACACACCACACACACCACACACACCCACACACACACACACACACACACACACACACACACACACACACACACACACACACACACACACAGACCCACACACAGACCCACACACAGACCCACACACACACACACACACACACACACACACACACAGACACACACACAGACACACACACACACACACACACACACACACACACACACACACACACACACACACACACACACACACACACACACACACAACGTCGCAAGCAGAATGATCCATAATGTTGCAAACACGTCATCGCGATGGGAACACGTGCTCATTCATATCGTTCTTCGCAGATGTTTCAAAACTGACGAGATGAATTATAACAAGACGACCTACACGTGCTTCATAGGCCCTCAGATGGTTGCTAGACATTAACCCTGCCAAATGTCAAGTAAGGGAAATAGGTTCAAGGGCTATATGAGAAACCCCATTAACAATATTGATTAAAAAAAGCACAGTTTAACATGTTTAACTTGCAAATGATGAAGTATATACCTGTAGGAGGACTTCAGAGCACTATGTACACTCTCTATGTAAAGGTGTACATAGTGTACTATAAGACTTCCCTCGAGATCTATCTCAAGAACCACATACTCAAACGTGAAGGTTGGGTAAAGTGTAGCAAGACTGGTGACATATGTGAGTGGACTGAACACGACGCCCTGGTCAGTGAACGCACCCACACCCACGTTGGGCCGAGTACATGCGAGTGAGTACATGTAGGGGAGTACATGTAGGGGGAGTCGTGTAGGAGAGTACATATAGGGGAGACGTGTAGGGGAAGTACATGTAGGGGTATCAACCTGGATATCAACCAGGTATCAACCAGGGGAGTCGTGTAGGGGAAGTACATGTAGGGGAGTCGTGTAGGGGAAGTACATATAGGGGAGACGTGTTAGGGAAGCGTATATATATACCCGGCCATAAGGTCATAGGGAAGGCAACAAGAGGTCAAATGTGTGGTAGTTTGCGGGGTTAGTAACGTAGCTTTATTAACGATAATTACTATACTATTCCTTCACAGCTTCCCACCAACCCTTTCTAGCTCTCCCCGCCACCCATTTCTCCCCTCCCCCTTCCTCGTCCTCCTCTCCTCTCCCTCCCATTTCTCCCCTCCCTCGTCCTCCTCTCCCCGCCTCCCATTTCTCCTCTCCCCCTTCCTCGTCCTCCTCTCCTCTCCCTCCCATTTCTCCCCTCGCCTTCTTTGCCTCGCCTCCTTATCCCTTCATTCCCCTTCCACGACCTGTCTTACCTTTTTGGTAATGACTGTGTTGGTTGTGGTGATGGTGGGGGGTGATTGTTGCAGCAGCACTGGTGATTGTGGTGGCGGGGTGGTTGGCAGGGTGGTGGTGATGGGGCAGGTGGTGGCAGGCAGGGTGGCAGGCAGGGTGGTGGCGGCTGGGAGGTGGCTGGGGAGGTGGAAGAATCACGCCCAGGTGCACACACCAAGACAGCTTCACCCACCTTGTGTACACAGTCCTAACCCCCCACCCCCCTCCACCACCACCACCACCCCCACCACCCCCACCACCCCCCCACCACCCCTACCACCCCCCACCACCCCTACCACCCCCCACCCCACCACCCCCACCTCCAGTACGTGTACCAGCACGCCCCAGGAGTCGTGCTTGACGGAACAAGCAGGATGGTTGTCTCTGGTGCACGTGTATTATAATGAGACAGTAGCTAGGAGCCTTGCAAGACGTTCACGATAGTTTGAATTGCTCGGTCGTGTTAATGACCTTGTTAACAAGACTACCTAGTTCCATCGTTATATAGCCTTCACATAAACTGGGACAGATCCTGACCTGTCATCTCGCCTAATCTGACGCAGTTTCTGCCACTCCGTTCAAAGTACGATGTATTGGTATCAACTCAAGCACCGTAATACTAACGTAATTTTACATTTATGGGTTTGAATAGGTTAGGTGGGTTGCTTGGGCTCGTACGCCTCAGGTTAGTCAAAGCAGTTGAAGTTATTACAGAATGGCAATTAGAGAACGGGCTGTGCTTCAGACGGGTGACTGAAGCATTTACAGATTTCAGGCATGGCCCCTAGTCCCTGGCATAAGATGCTGCTAGGACACAGGCATGGCCCCTAGTCCCTGGCATAAGATGCTGCTAGGACACAGGCATGGCCCCTAGTCCCTGGCATAAGATGCTGCTAGGACACAGGCATGGCCCCTAGTCCCTGGCATAAGATGCTGCTAGGACACAGGCATGGCCCCTAGTCCCTGGCATAAGGTGGTGCTAGGACACAGGCATGGCCCCTAGTCCCTGGCATAAGGTGGTGCTAGGACACAGGCATGGCCCCTAGTCCCTGGCATAAGGTGGTGCTAGGACACAGGCATAGTCCCTAGTCCCTGGCATAAGGTGGTGCTAGGACACAGGCATAGTCCCTAGTCCCTGGCATAAGGTGGTGCTAGGACACAGGCATAGTCCCTAGTCCCTGGCATAAGGTGGTGCTAGGACACAGGCATGGCCCCTAGTCCCTGGCATAAGGTGGTGCTAGGACACAGGCATAGTCCCTAGTCCCTGGCATAAGGTGGTGCTAGGACACAGGCATGGCCCCTAGTCCCTGGCATAAGGTGGTGCTAGGACACAGGCATGGCCCCTAGTCCCTGGCATAAGATGCTGCTAGGACACAGGCATGGCCCCTAGTCCCTGGCATAAGATGCTGCTAGGACACAGGCATGGCCCCTAGTCCCTGGCATAAGGTGGTGCTAGGACACAGGCATAGTCCCTAGTCCCTGGCATAAGGTGGTGCTAGGACACAGGCATGGCCCCTAGACCCTGGCATAGTGCCACCTTGCCCACCGTGAAGTGCCATCTTGCCCCCCTACCCCTGCCCCCTTCTCCTGCCCGCCGTCGTTCCCTTTTCGGGGCTTCCAGGTAATTTCCTTGTTGCTCATCTCCCAGGACGTGTCAGGCACCTCCCGGCTCACAAAGGTTCATTTCCCGGGCGACGGCCACGTCCCCGCCGCGATCCCCTCATCTTCCGTCTCATTACCTCTTCTGTTTGTGGACTGCTTCCTCAGCCCTCTCCTTCTCAGCCCTGGCTTCCTCAGCCCTCGCCTCCTCAGCTCTCGCCGCCTCAGCCCTCGCCGCCTCAGCCCTCGCCGCCTCAGCCCGCGCCGCCTCAGCCCTATCCTCCTCAGCCCTCGCCGCCTCAGCCCTCGCCGCCTCAGCCGTATCCTCCTCAGCCCTGGCTTCCTCAGCCCTCGCCTCCTCAGCTCTCGCCGCCTCAGCCCTGGCCGCCTCAGCCCTCGCCGCCTCAGCCCTATCCTCCTCAGCCCTCGCCTCCTCAGCCCTCGCCGCCTCAGCCCTCACCTCAGCCCTCGGCAGCGGTTGAGCCTAGTGGCCGGTGAAGGCGGTAGAGATAACAGCGACATCTGCGCGGGTCGCTGATATCACAAGTTGTTGTTACAGATTCAGCTACTCGGAACAAGTTCCAAGTAGCACGGGCTATGGTGAGCCCGTAACTTACCTGGCACAGGAGCGCGGCGTGTAAACCCCACAAATCTAAACCTACAACAGCAGTTCCGAAGACGAAACCTGTGCCCAGAGTGTCGAAATCTTCATACCAAATACACAGTATCTCTCGCATACATATTCATACGACACGTATATGGATTCACGGGACATGTATGCCGGAAATATTTACACATGTCCTGTCGAGCTTGTCCCATAACTCCCCCGGCCTCACCTCTCCCAAACTGAGGTCCTTCCTTAGTCCGTCTTAATGACGGAGTATGACTGGAAATAATGACTAAATCCCAGGATTTACCGCGCGACGCGGGCCGTACCTTTGTTATTACTGGGATAAGACAGGCAAGTAGAGAGTTATGGGATAATTGGCCTCAATTACGCATCATAATGAAGACGCGTCCCAGCTCGTTAGCGTCTGGTAATGGCGAGTGTGTTGCGGCTTGCGAATGGTGGTGGTCTTTATGACCTCCCCTAGAGGTGGTCCTTCCGACGCTCTGCTGCTCCCAGCTGCTTCCAGGCCGCTCGCAGCTGCTTCCAGACCGGTGGTAGCTGCTTCCAGATCGCTGGCCGCTGCTTCCAGACCGCTCGCCACTGCTTCCAGGCCGCTCGTAGCTGCTTCCAGACCGCTCGTAGCTGCTTCCAGACCGCTCGCAGCTGCTTCCAGACCGCTCGTAGCTGCTTCCAGACCGCTCGTAGCTGCTTCCAGACCGCTCGTAGCTGCTTCCAGACCGCTCGTAGCTGCTTCCAGGCCGATCATAGCTGCTTCCAAACCGCTCGTAGCTGCTTCCAGACCGCTCGTAGCTGCTTCCAGACCGCTCGTAGCTGCTTCCAGACCGCTCGTAGCTGCTTCCAGACCGCTCGTAGCTGTTTCCAGACCGCTCGTAGTTGTTTCCAGACCGCTCATAGCTGCTTCCAGACCGCTCGTAGCTGCTTCCAGACCGCTCGTAGCTGCTTCCAGACCACTCGCAGCTGCTTCCAGACCGCTGGCCGCTGCTTCCAGACCACTAGCAGCTGCTTCCAGGCCGCTGGCTGCTCCTTCCAGCCCGCTCGTAGCTGCTTCCAGACCGCTCCCAGCTGCTTCCAGACCGCTCGTAGCTGCTTCCAGACCGCTCGCAGCTGCTTCCAGACCGCTCATCGCTGCTTCCAGACCGCTGGCCGCTGCTTCCAGACCACTCGCAGCTGCTTCCAGACCGCTCGTAGCTGCTTCCAGACCGCTGGTAGCTGCTTCCAGACCACTCGCCGCTTCCCCTTATCCTGCTGGACGGTTGTAGCAGGTGTTGTAGTTCCAATATATGCAATTTTCTAATGTATAATTTGTGTACTGTATTATCTGTATCTGTATTCTGGGCCCCGGTATCTGTATTAGAGTCCCGGTAGTATAGTGGGATTCGTTCTCGATTCACAGTCGGGAATTCCGGGTTGAATCTCGGATGGGACATAAATGGTTGGGCGTATTTTCTAACACCTAATGTAATCATAAGTGATCCATTCAATCATAAATGATCCATTCAATCGTAAGTGATCCATTCAATCGTAAGTGATCCATTCAATCGTAAGTGATCTATTCAATCGTAAGTGATCCATTCAATCGTAAGTGATCTATTCAATCGTAAGTGATCTATTCAATCGTAAGTGATCCATTCAATCATAAATGATCCATTCAATCATAAGTGATCCATTCAATCATAAATGATCCATTCAATCGTAAGTGATCCATTCAATCGCAAGCGATCCATTCAATCATAAGCGATCCATTCAGTCGCAAGCGATCCATTCAATCGCAAGCGATCCATTCAATCGCAAGCGATCAATTCAGTCGCAAGCGATCCATTCAATCGCAAGCGATCAATTCAGTCGCAAGCGATCCATTCAATCGCAAGCGATCCATTCAATCGCAAGCGATCAATTCAATCGCAAGTGATCCATTCAATCGTAAATGATCCATTCAATCGTAAATGATCCATAAAACGCCGCCGAAGATATCATACCTAACCCCTCTCTCTCGCTGTTTCAGAACTCCATCCGGCACAACCTGTCGCTGCACAACCGGTTCATGCGGGTGCAGAACGAGGGGACGGGCAAGTCCTCGTGGTGGGTACTGAACCCCGACGCCAAGCCCGGCAAGTCGACCAGGCGACGCGCTAACACCATGGAAGGTGGCCGCTACGAGAAGAAGAGAGGGAGAGTCAAGAAGAAGCTAGAGGTAAGTGATGGTGATGGGAATGATTGTGTAGTGAGAATGGTGATAATGGTAATGTGATAGAGATAACGTTGGTAACGTTAATATTGATAGTGATGCCGCTGGTATTTCTGGCAGGACATGTATGGTGAAGAGTGAGGGGAGGTGCCTCCAAGGGTGAGGTAGAGAAGAGTGAGGGAAGGTGCCTCCAAGGGTGAGGTAGTGTAGAGTGAGGGGAGGTGCCTCCGAGGGTGAGGTAGAGAAGAGTGAGGGAAGGTGCCTCCGAGGGTGAGGTAGAGAAGAGTGAGGGAAGGTGCCTCCAAGGGTGAGGTAGAGAAGAGTGAGGGAAGGTGCCTCCGAGGGTGAGGTAGAGAAGAGTGAGGGAAGGTGCCTCCGAGGGTGAGGTAGAGAAGAGTGAGGGAAGGTGCCTCCGAGGGTGAGGGGTGGTAGACTCCTAGGATGTCCTTTATAGTAATGTAGAAAATTACTAGTAGAAAGTAATTACTAGTAGAAATTACTAGTAAGCTAATAGAAAATTTGTACTTGGTTCCTATTTTCTATGAACACTTTTTTTTTTAGTTCATTCGTCTTATTTGTGAATACGTTGAACACGGACCAGTATTGAACTTGAGCAAGTCTTGAACACCACGCAATATTGAACATAACTAGTTATATTCCCTTACACTTATAACTCGTGTCTCAAAAATAATTCTCAAAAATAATTCTCTAGAACGCAGACAAGAGAGATACATGATAATTCACACTAGGACATTATTAGAAGGACTGGTTCCACATTTGAACATTGAAATAACTAGTGACACCATTATGCATGGCAGGAAGTGCAAAATAGTCCCGTTGAACAGCAAAGGTGCCTTAATGGGATATTCATGCCCGTGCCACCCATCAACCAATCAGCAGATGTGCAATGGGTAGTTTATCTTTGAGGTCAAGACTTTTCAACACTCCCCCTCTCAACATAAGGGGCCGACCTCTCACAATGACCTGATAAATACCTCATAAGGATGATCAACTAGGCTATAATGCTTTCGCCACACTGCAACCAGCGGAGTGTAACAGCCTGGTTGACCAGACCTCTATAGATCGGGCCACGGGGGCATTGATACGCGGAACCTCAACTGTGGTTACCCTTGTGGTGGAGCCACATATCAACATCTCCCCCGGGCCCGGTCTCTGGCCAGGCCTCCTGACTGGTCAACCAGGCTGTTAGACGCAATCTGGCGTACGAATCACAGGTTGGTTGATCAAACACAACCCAAAGTAGTCACCACAAGGTAGATACCCGTCCCCACTTCACATCCCCGTGTCCTGTGACGTTACTCCACGTTGTCTAATGCGCCACACTAAAATAGGGAAATTAATAATACTATTAATGATAGTAATAACGAAGTAATTAACCCATTGTCCCCACCATACTGTCAGTTATGACCCATCAATTGTGTTAATATTGTTGCTGAGTCCGGGGGCACGGAGGGCAAGAGCCAGTGTAAACACTAGGTGTAGGTGTGTTGCTTGGGCCGCCTAGAGCCACACCCTGGCTGCCTAGAGCCACACCGTGGCCGCCTAGAGCCACACCGTGGCCACCTAGAGCCACACCTTGGCTGCCTAGAGAGACACCGTGGGTGCCTAGAGCCACACCGTGGCTGCCTAGAGCCACGCCGTGGCTGCCTAGAGCCACGCCGTGGCTGCCTAGAGCCACGCCGTGGCTGCCTAGAGCCACGCCGTGGCTGCCTAGAGCCACGCCGTGGCTGCCTAGAGCCACGCCGTGGCTGCCTAGAGCCACGCCGTGGCTGCCTAGAGCCACGCCGTGGCTGCCTAGAGCCACGCCGTGGCTGCCTAGAGCCACGCCTTGGCTGCCTAGAGCCACGCCTTGGCTGCCTAGAGCCACGCCGTGGCTGCCTAGAGCCACGCCTTGGCTGCCTAGAGCCACGCCTTGGCTGCCTAGAGCCACGCCTTGGCTGCCTAGAGCCACGCCTTTGGCTGCCTAGAGCCACACCAGGGTCACCTAGAGCCAGATCGTGGCCGCCTAGAGCCACACTGGCTGCCTAGAGCCACACTTTGGCTGCCTAGAACCACACCGTGGCCACATAGAGCCACACCTTGGCCGCCTAGAGCCACACCGTAGCTGCCTAGAGCCACGTCTTGGCTGCTTAGAGCCACACCTTGGCTGCCTAGAGCCAAACCGTGGCTGTCTAGAGCCACTCTGTGGCTGTCTAGAGCCACTCTGTGGCTGTCTAGAGCCAATCTGTGGCTGTCTAGAGCCAATCTGTGGCTGTCTAGAGCCACTCTGTGGCTGTCTAGAGCCACTCTGTGGCTGTCTAGAGCCACTCTGTGGCTGTCTAGAGCCACTCTGTGGCTGTCTAGAGCCACTCTGTGGCCGCCTAGAGCTACATTGTAGCTGCCTAGAGCCACACCGTGGGTGCCTAGAGCCACACCGTGGGTGCCTAGAGCCACACCGTGGGTGCCTAGAGCCACACCGTGGGCTGCCTAGAGCCACACCGTGGCTGCCTAGAGCCACACCGTGGCTGCCTAGAGCCACACCGTGGCTGCCTAGAGCCACGCCTTGGCCGCCTAGAGCCACACCGTGGCCGCCTAGAGCCACACTTGTGGCCGCCTAGAGCCACACTGTGGCCGCCTAGAGCCACACTGTGGCCGCCTAGAGCCACACCGTGGCCGCCTAGAGCCCAACCGTGGCCACCTAGAGCCACACCGTGGCTGCCTAGAGCCACACCGTGGCTGCCTAGAGCCACACCGTGGCTGCCTAGAGCCACACCGTGGCCACCTAGAGCCACACCGTGGCTGCCTAGAGCCACACCGTGGCTGCCTAGAGCCACACCGTGGCTGCCTAGAGCCACACCGTGGCTGACTGGAGCCACACCGTGGCTGACTGGAGCCACACCGTGGCTGCCTAAAGTCACACCGTGGCTGACTAGAGCCACACCGTGGCTGACTAGAGCCACACCGTGGCTGCCTAGAGCCACACCGTGGCTGCCCAGAGCCACACCGTGGCTGCCCAGAGCCGCACCGTGGCTGCCCAGAGCCGCACCGTGGCTGCCCAGAGCCGCACCGTGGCTGCCCAGAGCCGCACCGTGGCTGCCCAGAGCCGCACCGTGGCTGCCCAGAGCCGCACCGTGGCTGCCCAGAGCCGCACCGTGGCTGCCCAGAGCCGCACCGTGGCTGCCCAGAGCCGCACCGTGGCTGCCCAGAGCCGCACCGTGGCTGCCCAGAGCCGCACCGTGGCTGCCCAGAGCCGCACCGTGGCTGCCCAGAGCCGCACCGTGGCTGCCCAGAGCCGCACCGTGGCTGCCCAGAGCCGCACCGTGGCTGCCCAGAGCCGCACCGTGGCTGCCCAGAGCCGCACCGTGGCTGCCCAGAGCCGCACCGTGGCTGCCCAGAGCCGCACCGTGGCTGCCCAGAGCCGCACCGTGGCTGCCCAGAGCCGCACCGTGGCTGCCCAGAGCCGCACCGTGGCTGCCCAGAGCCGCACCGTGGCTGCCCAGAGCCGCACCGTGGCTGCCCAGAGCCGCACCGTGGCTGCCCAGAGCCGCACCGTGGCTGCCCAGAGCCGCACCGTGGCTGCCCAGAGCCGCACCGTGGCTGCCCAGAGC
>NC_091211.1:18702800-18724437 GCF_040958095.1 Procambarus clarkii
CTCATCCCCCACACCCCGACCTCACCCCCACACCCCAGCCTCACCCCCACACCCCGGCCTCATCCCCCACACCCCACCTCATCCCCTACACCCCGACCTCATCCCCCACACCCGACCTCATCCCCCACACCCGACCTCATCCCCCACACCCGACCCCACCCCCACACCCCGACCCCGCAACATCCCACAACGGATCTCAACCCCACTACACACGACCCTACCCTACCCACACCCCAACCCAAACCACGCACACTGGCTCTCAACTCCACCACATTGCAAGACCTCCTGGGACCTTCTCACTGTCATCCAGCCACTCTCGCTAAAGTCCAGCATTTGCTTCAGCTTTGGTCTTAAATCTACGGTCATAAAACAGTCACCTAGAGTAAGACTTGAGCAGTTCTTGGTGCCTTAACGTAATCCTCAACACCATAACTCCACAAGTTGAGTCGCCAGGCACTTAAAACCCCACTTTATCCTCCCTAGCATAATCCTCATATCCATAATGGCATTTCTGTTCCTCATGTCTGTTAGAATTACCATAAATAACATGACCAAGGGGGAGAAATCCAGTCGCGCGCTCATATATGCACGGTAATTTTTTTCTCTTAATTTTCCCCTGCTACGTCTATTTGAGTTACCATAAATAACTGGTGGGCGGAGAGGCTCGGGGCTGAAGCAGGGCAGTGGAGGGACGTTCATATTACCTCGACATCGTCTTCGTTATATCTGGGGCTGCCGCATGCGACCCGTCCGCCTGCCGCATGCGACCCGTCCGCCTGCCGCATGCGACCCGTCCGCCTGCCGCATGCGACCCGTCCGCCTGCCGCATGCGACCCGTCCGCCTGCACTTGGCCTGGACTTACCGCCCAGCTGAGACCAATGACTCGTCGGCTCGATCCAGGTTATCTTGAGATGATTTCGGGGCTTTAGTGTCCCCGCGGTCCTCGACCAGGCCTCCACCCCCCAGGAAGCAGCCCGTGACAGCTGACTAACACCTAGGTACCTAATTTACTGCTAGGTAACAGGGGCATAGGGTGAAAGAAACTCTGCCCATTGTTTCTCGCCGGCGCCTGGGATCGAACCCAGGACCACAGGATCACAAGTCCAATGTGCTGTCCGCTCGGCCGACCGGCTCCCGGGGAGGCCAAATATGGGTGATTGATCTTCTGTAGTGATCAACTGTTGATCCCTAATGCAACTTTTTTTGGGGGGATCAAGAAATGCAACTGTTTTGCCTAACCATAAACGTATGAACCCAAGTAACCTATCGAGACTAATGCATAGAAAATACCAATATTACGGTGCTTCAATGTTTACTAATAGGTTGCGTTTTTAACGGATTGGTTAATCCCGTTAAAAAGATGGGTTGAGGGCCCAGTTCAGCAGCCAATGGTAACCTGGCTGTAAATCAGCTGGTGAATTGTGTTCTTGGGACACTATGGCGCTGGATAGCCTGACGGATGGTACGCCATGACCTGACTTTAAACTTTACCGAATACATTTTATCTAGAATTAAAAAGTATGCATAAATATACACCATACATACAGCTAAATGACGTATACATACATATTCCTGTGTACTCCTCACTGTCTCAGGTCAATAAATAATTCGCACACAACAAATACCTGAATTTACATATACTCTGTATATCATTTCTATATATAGCCTTGCAATAAATTTGTGCGCATAGGAGTGTGCATTTACATAATCTGGGAGTATCTTGGCCTTACACCTAGTCTGGGGGTCCTCTTCACCCTCTCATACACACACACACCGCTCTCTATCGACTTCCAATAGGAGATTAATGTAGGTGGTGGTAGTGGGCGGCCAGGAGTCGCCGCCGCCGCCGCCCCACGCCCACCCACCGTCTCATCCCCCACCCACAACACAAGGAACACAACATTGTACCACCACCACCACACACCCCCACACACCATCACCACCAACACCACCAACACCTCCACACACCACCAACACCTCCACACACCACCATCACCAGCACCCTGGTGGCGCTATAGCCTTCACTCTGGGCCAGCAGCGAGCTAAGGGACACAATGGGCGCCTGTAGGCTAAACTGTCTATATTAGCAATGAGTGGAACACGGTCTATAGCGGCCTCATGAAGGTGTTATGGCGCTGGCCATCTCTACCCCCGGAGAATGAGGGCCCCGAGGAAGGTGACGACAGGATCCGAAGACGGTGATCAGAACCCGAGGAAGATGACAAGATGCAACTCCGAGCAGGGCAGACTCCAGGCGCTGTGAGCGTCACAAGGTCCACCACCAAGCTGTGAGTCCCGACCCATAGTCACCTGTCATGTTTACTTTTCAAGCAGAGGTTGGAGGTGGCTTCCTGTACCTCCTTTCCTAGGTCCCTTTTACTCGCATACTGAGTGAATATTATCCCAATCACAGCTTGTGAGTGTGTGTGTGTGTGTGTGTGTGTGTGTGTCCGCGTGCGAGAGCGAGAGAGAGAGATGGAGAGGGAGGGAGATGGAAAGGGAGGGAGATGTAAAGGGAGGGAGATGAAGAGGGAGGGAGATGAAGAGGGAGGGAGATGGAGAGCGAGGGAAGTGGGAGGGGGGGAGATTGTTCACGGATCAGTCAAAAGATAGTGATAAGGGGAGGGGGGTAAAAAGAATGGGTATTAGAGGGGGTTTCTCAGTGAGGGGAGGGGAAGGTGGATAGACATAATGGGGAGTGGGTGGACAGGTGAGTGAGGGTGGGCGAGGGAGAGGAGAGAAAGAGAGAGAGGAAGAAACCCTCTCACTCACTCTACACACTTTTATTCATAAACTTTCTTTATTTAATATTCTTCATTTCCCGACCAATCACCGTCTTTCCTTCTTCATTTGTCTTTGTTTTATGTTCTCTCCCGGGGACCTTCCCATCACCGCCCCATCCCTCCGCCCATCACCTCACCCCTACCTCTCACCTCTCCCTGTCACCTACTATCCCCCTCCCCTCCCCTGTCACACCGCCTCTCCCCTCGATATTACCCCCCCCCCATACCATCTGCATGACCCCCTCCCCTTTTCCTCAACCCATTTACCTCTTCCTTGTGTTCTCCAGCGTATTCTTCCCCATCATTCGTCTCTTCCGTCTCCACTACGCTTCCTTCCCTTCTCCCACACCTTTATCATCTCTCTCTCTCCCACCATTCTTCTCTCATATTTACTTTGTTGTCTTGACATCTTCCGCCTCCTTTAAACTTCTCCCTCTCCCTCAATCTTCTCCCTCTCCTTCAACCTTCTTGTCCCTCTCCTTCAATATTCTCCCTCTCCCTCAATCTTCTCCCTCTCCTTCAACCTTCTTGTCCCTCTCCTTCAACCTTCTTCTCCCTCTCCTTCAACCTTCTTGTCCCTCTCCTTCAACCTTCTTGTCCCTCTCCTTCAACCTTCTTGTCCCTCTCCTTCAACCTTCTTGTCCCTCTCCTTCAACCTTCTTGTCCCTCTCCCTCTCCCTCTCCCTCAACCTTCATCTCCCTCTCCCTCAACCTTCATCTCCCTCTCCCTCAACCTTCATCTCCCTCTCCCTCAACCTTCTCCTCCCTCTCCCTCAACCTTCTCCTCCCTCTCCCTCAACCTTCTTCTCCCTCAGTCCCAAATCACTATCTCGTCTTGGCTCTTCTCGCCTGCGTCCTCCACCTCCTCATTATTTACCTCCTCCCTCAGACATCCTCATCAATCCCTCATCTCCCGCGGCCTCTGCTTCCTCTCCCCATGCACAACTTCCTACCAAAGAGGGAGACTTAGCCCCCCCTCCTAAAAAAATATCCTTTCCTCCTGTACAGGACTCAGGGGGTGAGGGGAAGGGAAGGGAGGGAAGGGGTGATATACGTGGCGTAAAGGAGCCTTAGTCGGGCAGGCCAGGGAGCGGGACGACGCATGTTAAGTAGGTAGTAAATTGTGACCGTCAAAGAGGCCAGCGATAAAGAAAATGGAGGACTGATGGACGAGCGAATATATGGGAGGATAATAAGAATAGAAATGAGTCGAAATTAACGAAAATGGATGACGGAAAATGGCCTTCTGAGGGCTTGGATCTGCCTGCCTGTTAGGGGTGCTGGGAAGATGGAGCGGCGGGGTGAGGAGGGGTGTAGGGTGAGGTGGTGTGTAGGGTGAGGTGTGTAGGGTGAGGGGGTGTAGGGTGAGGGGGTGTTGGGTGAGGGGGGTGTAGGGTGAGGGGTTGTAGGGTGAGGAGGGTGTAGGGTGAGGGGTTGTTGGGTGAGGAGGGGTGTCTGAAGGGCTCTAGGGACCTCATACCGGCAGGTCTGGAGGACTCTAGGGACCTCATACTGGCAGGTCTGGAGGGCTCTAGGGACCTCATACCGGGTCTGAAGGGCTCTAGGGACCTCATACCGGCAGGTCTGGAGGGCTCTTGGGACCTCATACTGGCAGGTCTGAAGGGCTTAAGGGACCTCATACTGGCAGGTCTGGAGGGCTCTAGGGACCTCATACCAGCAGGTCTGAAGGGCTCTAGGGACCTCATACCAGCAGGTCTGAAGGGCTCTAGGGACCTCATACCAGCTGGTCTGAAGGGCTCTAGGGACCTCATACCAGCTGGTCTGAAGGGCTCTAGGGACCTCATACCGTCAAGTCTAAAAGGCCTAATGACTGAGCCTTCAATTATGTAGTGTGGGAGATCACGACCCAGTTCCTGCTCACAGTGTTTGCACCTGGAGTACTCAGGATTGGGAGATCAGTCACCTGCAGCCACCTGCCCCAGGTAACGGTCACCCAACGTGATCCTGGCAACCATTGTGTCGTACAGTCTGGTAAACAGTCTTCTATATTTGTATGCGATGATATCCATAAAGAAGTTCCTGATTGAATGGAATGAATGGAGTGGTAGGAGTGTGTTGGGGGGTGGAGGGGATGACGGAGCGAAGGAGAGAGTAAGCGAGGGTGAGGAAAGGGACAGCATGAGAAGAGTGAGAGGAAGTGAGGTGGGTGTGAGGGTTATGAATGAACTTCGATCTTGAACTCTGGCCAGTCAGGTTGAGGAGAGGGAAGACCCAAGAAGATACGAGAGGAGAGGCGAGGGAGAAGAAAGAACAAAAAGAGAGAGAGCGCGGAGCGAGCGAGAAGAGCAGCCTGTAAAAGGCTACTTTAAAATAACTTTGCCTGAAGCGAAAGTGGAAAGGAAGTGGAGGAACAGGAGAGAGAGGAGGAGATAAGAAACAGGATATGTATAGGAGAATATTAAATTGAAGAGACGAAGCAGGAAGAGGAGGAGGATCTGGAGCGGACTTGACATGCGGGTAAAAGTACAATTTGTGTGGGGTAAAAAGTCTATCTTAAACTGAGGGGAGGGGAGAGTTCTGGAGGTGGGGGAGAGCTGAAGAGGTGGGAGAAAGTTGGGGAGGAGGGGGAGAATTGAGCGAGTGTTGGGGATATCTGAGGGAGTGTTGGGGATAGTTGGAGGTGGGGGTCAGCTGGGGAGATAGTTGTGTGGGTAGAGCTGGAAAGGTGAAAAGGGTGTTTGAGCGATATGGAAGACTAAGGGGAGTGGTGAGAGGATGTTGTGTGTGAGGGGGGGGGAGGGGGAGGACATACAACATCCACAGAGCACTAGTGTCCCCCCATAACCACACCCGTTACACAACTGCTACTCTGCCTTCCCCCCTTCACCCTCACACTCCCCTACTCTCCCTGCCATCTTTCCCGATATTTAACCCCACTCTCCACACCGCCTGGTGTCCCCTGCCGGCCTGCAGAAGTCAATGTTTAGTAAATCATAGCATGGCCTCAGTCTTCCATTTGGCTGGAGTCGTTAGCGTTCCAATTTTAATATCTCTGCTCTCATCAAATTAAGTGGCTTTTAGCGGGGGGATAGATGTAAGATTTAGGGTTGAGAGGAGAGAGTGGCGGGCTTTCCACTATCGTATATTACAACCGCTCTTCTGTACGAGTTAATGTGATATATATGAAAATGGATCCACCCCGAGCACTTTTTGGTGGTGTGGTGCTTGTGTCTGTGGGAAAGATGGTGGGGGTGTTGGAGGAGGCTGAAGGCATGGTTGTTGGGGGGAGGAGTGGAGGTATGGTTTGAGGAGGGGATGCATTGAAGTTGGGGTTGAGTGGGTGGGGCGCATGGTTGAGGGTGGTAGGAGGGATTGGGAAGGGGTATAGTGTAAATAGACACGATAAACTGGTATTCCTTGTATACATATATGACATTAATGAACTAGACTTTTGTAGCACTCCTTGCGGTTTAAATGAAGAGTACGAGTTTGAGGACCAGTGTGGACAGCGGAGCCGGGAAGGGAACTATCAGGAAGAAAGCGCCAAGCCATTACGGCTATGTAGCACTGGGAAGGAGCCAGGATAAGGATTTGAGATGGGAAGGAATAGTTGAAGACGTTCAGGTAAGTTGTAGGCGTGATCGGTCACATGGTTACTGGACTTCAATCAAGATACGTGCAAGGTCACGAGGATTGAAACATAGTAGCATATAATGTATTTCATCATCACTGGATGCTTCACAACTACACCTGGGTAACTACACTGGGAAGAAAACAACCCTTTCAACTCAACAATGACATCATTGAATACATTTCTTTAACCCTGACGAGGAAGCCTAACCTTCCCTTCTTATAAATTAGGCGTCCCCTTCCCAGAATCTTCAACCCCCCCCCCCTCCTGCCCCTTTTCCATCCCACCTCCCTTACGTCCCTTCCCCTCTATCCCTTGCTTCCTCAAAATTATTTACCTTACTTTCAGCAGCCTTCTCCCCCCCCCCATCTCTTCCATCCCTCTTACTAGCCTTCCCTCTTTCCCAGCAGCCTCCCCTTCTCTCCCATCCCTCTCACTAGCCTTCCCTTCTTCCCAGCAGCCTCCCCCTCTCTTCCATCCCTCTCACTAGCCTTCCCTCTTTCCCAGCAGCCTCCCCCTCTCTCCCATCCCTCTCACTAGCCTCCCCCTCTCTTCCATCCCTCTCACTAGCCTTCCCTCTTTCCCAGCAGCCTCCCCCTCTCTCCCATCCCTCTCACTAGCCTACCCCTCTCTCCCATCCCTCTCACTAGCCTCCCCGTCTCTTCCATCCCTCTCACTAGCCTCCCCGTCTCTTCCATCCCTCTCACTAGCCTACCCCTCTCACTAGCCAACCCCTCTCTTCCATCCCTCTCACTAGCCTTCCCTCCCTCTCTCCCAGCAGCCTGCCCGTCCTCTCACCCCTCCCTGTAGTCTCTCCCTAAGTAGCCTGCCCTTCCAAGACAATCAAGACTTCTCTCGAGAAAAGCCAAGGAGGTAAAACTCGCCATTCGTCACCCCCCTGGCAAGACAATTATTGGCACTTTATTAATAATTTGGATAGGTGTTTTTCCCGCTCTCGGCATTATAATTTTAGGCGCGATCTGCCGGCCCGTAATTGTCCGTTTGATGAGATTTCCAGCCAGTTACGGGAGTTAAGGTGTTGGGTTTTTTCTTAGGGAAAATGAGGTAAAGTCCCCCCTCCCCCTCCCTGCAAGATGGAAGGGGAAGGGGAAGGCTGCTTAGGAAGTACATCCGTGGAGAACAAAGGTGATTTGAGAGGTTGAAGGGGTGAAATTGGCGACAGGGAGGGTGGGAAGGGGTGTGAGGGGGGAGGGCTAGAAGAGGCGTCAAGGACTTCCCCTTCCTTCCTCCCTCCTTCCCCCCTCCTCCTCCCCCCTCCTCCTCCCCCCTCCTCCCCCCCCCCTCCTCCCCCCTCCTCCCTCCTCCTCCTCCCTCCCCCTCCTCCTGCCCCAATAAAGTGCTATAACACTCAACACGGGACTATCAACACTTCTAACGACGCCATCAAATATGCGATCTCGAAAAAAAGTGTTTTCTACTGATAAAATTTCGAACTTAAGCTTACATGCTGCTGATAAAACTAATGAGCGTCAGGTTGTCATTAACACCCGGGTCGACCCCCGGTACCATTCCACCAAAAATCAAATCTAAGAAAAATTATGTGAAATAACGATAATAAATGGGAACATTATGCATGCCACGTATGACAACACACATTCTCATATTATCACTCACACACACACACACACACACACTCACTCACTCACTCTCGAGGGGCCCGACGGCTGAGTGGACAGCACTCGGGATTCGTGGTCCTAAGGGTCCGGGTTCGATCCCCGGTGGAGGCGGAAAGAAATGGACAGTTTCTTTCACCCTGATACATCTATTCACTTAGCAGTAAATAGGTACCTGGGATTTAGTTGCTACGGGCTGCTTCGTGTGTGTGTGTGTGTGTGTGTGTGTGGTGTGTGTGTGTGTGTGTGTGTGTGTGTGTGTGTGTGTGTGTGTGTGTGTGTGTGTGTGTGTGTGTGTGACAAAAAAAATTTGTTGATTGACAGTTGAGAGGCGGACTCAAGGAGCCAGAGCTCAACCCCCGCAAGCACAACTAGGTGAGTACACACACACACACACACACACAATCTCTCTCCCTCTGTCTTCTCTCTCTTTCTCTCCCTCTTTCTCTCTCTCTCCCTCTTTCTCTCCCTCTTTCTCTCCCTCTTTCTCTCCCCCCCCCTCCCTCCCCCAATAACACTATAGGGACACCTTACACATTGTCGGTACTCTATATCCATAATGTTTTTGTTATTAAGACTTTCAGCTACGTGACATAATCCAAGTTTATTTAGGCTTTAATGGGAGAGTATTGAGTCGATGCTCTAGCGAGATTCGGCGTCGGGGTCTCATTGGCACCGTGTCATGTGGCACTCTTTTTAATGATGCCAACCCCGACCCACCCATGATGGGCATATACCCAGCAGCAATTGCTGTGTAACAGTTGGTAAGGTCTCTGGCCTCCAACTTCGAACAGAAGAGAGAGAGAGAGAGAGAGAGAGAGAGAGAGAGAGAGAGAGAGAGAGAGAGAGAGAGAGAGAGAGATAGATAGAAAGAATAGATAACAATTTTTAAGTATAGATATTCAGTATACACGTACATACTACATTACCTCCCTCCCCTCACCTTCCCCAATCCCCCTCCCCCCCCCTTTTCCCCGGGTGAAAAATGCGAGTCACCACCTTCATTGATTAATCATAACCAGAGCTAAATTAATCAAATCATCAATCTAATCAGTAATCGGGGGTCCTTCCCTGGCAGCCGGATCATTCATTCCCTCCTGCCTCCTCTTCCTCTCCGTTGCTCTGACTTTCGTTCATCGCCGCTCTCTCGTACCTAACCATTCGCCCCACATTCTCTCAGAGCGTCGTTCAGCAGGGCAAGCAGTTCATCATGGCTCACTGACCACCGCCATGCCAGTTAAGTGTTTCGTTAGGAGTACAAACCAATATATATATATATATATATATATATATATATATATATATATATATATATATATATATATATATATATATATATATATATATATACATATATATAGATATATATACATATATATAGATATATATAGATATATATACATATATATAGATATATATACATATATATAGATATATATACATATATATAGATATATATACATATATATAGATATATATAGATATACACGGCCGCGTGACCTTCCGGGGTGAGAGGAAGGATCTAAGACAGCTTCACAAGCTCGCGAATTTACTTCTAATTAATTTCTGCCATAAAGAACTTCAATCTCGACGGAGCCTATCGTTTTATACCGCGGGTTTTCCGGAGTAATTTCTCTCACATGTCGGAATTATTGGCGGATAATTTTTGTGTGACGTGAACCTGAGACAAGGGGCGGGGGGTGCGACCCTCCACCCTCTTGGCCAGTAGGGGTAGATGCTGCCATCTACCACCTTGGCCAGAAGGGGTAGACGCTGCTATCTACCACCTTGGCCAGAAGGGGTGGGTGCTGCCATCTACCACCTTGGCCAGTAGGGGTAGATGCTGGCATCTACCACCTTGTCCAGAAAAGGTAGATGCTGCCATCTACCACCTTTGCCAGTAGGGGTAGATGCTGCCATCTACCACCTTGGCCAGTAGGGGTAGATGCTGCCATCTACCACTTTGGCCAGTAGGGGTAGATGCTGCTATCTACCACCTTGGCCAGTAGGGGTAGATGCTGCTATCTACCACCTTGGCCAGTAGGGGTGGGTGCTGCCACCGCCCTCCACCTTGGCCAGTAGGGGGGGTGGCCAGGGGGGATGGGGGAGGGGTGCAGGAGCTGCCAACATGTGCCTGGCATCAACTCATTACTAAATTTCTACCCATAACACAGTTAATCGCCTATTCCAGGGTGATCAAACAATTTCAGAATGATTTGTACACGGTAACTTTTGCGGGGGAAAACTTAGCTCTAAACTCTTCCTGACCGTGGAGAGAGCAGCGTCAGGTCGTTCTGTCGCTGCTCTCTCCACGACAGGTGAAGAGTAGTCTTGGAAGGTGTCTGTGAAGTAGGTGGAGAATTACTTCTCAAGGAAGAAGTCAAGTTACAGAACCTTCTCACGATTACAGTCCCTCCCAGTACCCCCCATTTGCCAGACTGTAGCGCCCACCAGTCCCATACCAGTATCACTTGTCAACAGTCTTGTTTTATTTGACATATGAATAACTGGGACCAGAACAGATGGAAGCAAATCATAAGAATCTTATTTTTATTTATAGAAAATCAGAAAATTAAACGCACGCACGTTCGCTGTAGCTAGGGAGATTTTTACTATTGTTTTGAGGCATGGAAACGTGGATTCGAGGGACAGTTACTGACTGTGATACAGTATGTAATTTTAATGTAACTCACTTGTTAACTGTTCAAAACTAGTGCCATAATGCCAGTATATGGTCCCCATACCCTCCATTATATGGTTCCCATACCCCCCATTATATGGTTCCCATACCCTCCATTATATGGTTCCCATACCCCCCATTATATGGTTCCCCATACCCTCAATTAACAACCCCTGCTCTTGATGTGGAAATATTGACGTATTAGAGTTGTATTGGCCAGTGTGGAGGACTGGCACCATGGGTGGTTTGAGGGGGCGGCGCCCCCCCCCCCCGCAGCTGCAGTGTGGTGACCACGGTGGGTGAAGGTGGGGGGGGTTGCAAGGTGACAAATGATGCCTGGTTGATCTGCCTTTCTTGACTAAGAAATCGCCGTCTGATGGATTAATATGGCGGGAGCATTGTCTGCGCCCAAACACTGGCCCCTGGGCCTGCCGTTGGCCCCAATCCCTCGGCCTCGGTCTTGGCCTAGGCCCCAACCCTGTCAGGGTGGACAAGGGGGGGAAGGGGATGGTGCCAACATTCAGTTTGGACAAGGTTAGAAAGTAGTGCCGCCACCAACAGCCTGGGTGAACAAGGGCGGAGAGATGGATAATGCGGTTGGGAGTTGGAAGGAATTTTGGTTTAATTAATAAGGACTGGTGAAAAACTGAGAGAGAGTTAGGGGGGGGAGAGGAGAGGGGGAGGAAGAGGCTGTCGGTAGTGGGAGGGGACAACTGTGGGAGGGGAAGGGATAGTACTCACCTAGTTGTACTTGCGGGGGTCAAGCATCAGCGTTTTGGTCCCGGCTCTCAACCTTCAATCAACTGCTGTACAGGTAAGTTAGTGGGGTGTAGGCCGTGCAAGGCTGGTGTTGGTAAGTGGGGGGGAACCTTGTGTGTGGGCCGAGTCAGGGGAAGGCCTAGGGAGAGGGAGGCTGGTTGTGGACAGTAAGTCTACCACATAGACCTACTCTTCCCTGCGTCCTATCTACTGCCACATCTACACATTACAACTTGCTATCCAAACTATACTATCACGTAATCCTTACAATGGGTTTCTGTGAATGCCCCATTTGCCATACATTCAATGAATGACCTTTTGTAATGTCATTCATGAAGGGAAATTAGTTTTTCGTCTTTGATTTCAGACTGTATGTTGACAAACATAAATGAAGTTACTCAATTTGAATAATTGTGAATGGGATTTTTAGGGTGGACCTTCAGCATTTTATCTCGTCCCAGTGTGTGGTGGATTTGGAGTCGTTGTGTGTCTTAGTCAAGGTGATTGCAGCGGTGTTGCACGTCAAAGGTGTAGTGTGTAGGCGGGTGTGATCACTGGAACTGGTTGTGCATGTTCTAGCACCGTGCAGTCGTTCAGTTGGTCATGCGTTGGTCTTATCGAGGCCGCAAATGATACTTTTTTGCAGGGATCTCCTCCTCCTCCTCCTCCTGGTTCGCTCTCTAATGTGCCGCAACTTTCACTTGAAGATCTGAGCCCCTTGTGTCTTAGTGTTCATGTGTCCTCTAGTGAAACATGTTTCCTTACACATTTATGCATTTCTTGCAATGATGGTAACTGCATTTTTCCTGTATCTATTTCGCAGATGTCAACCACCTTCAGTTTAATTACGTAGTTATAGCTATTTTATTCATTCTCTCGATAAACATAAGTGTGTTTGGATTTTTTAAATCAAGTTTTTTGTATATTCTTTCCCTGGTGTTGTATATCTATTTCATCTGAAGCACCTGCTTCTATTTTTCCTCGTGAGATGTAATTGTATCTACCTGTCCCCTCCTCCTCCTCCTCGCGGGCCCACCTGTGAGGCAACGGCCATGTTGTCGTTTGCCAAGTCACCGTGAAGAGTTGACCAGTTCTTCGAAGACGTTATTTCGTGAGGGTGTGGAGCAGAGGCAAGCTCAGTCGTGAGTAAGTGAGGCGGAAGCTTCAGTAGTGAGAGGAGGCTGAGCAGGGTGGAATAGAGGTATGGAGAGGTTGGTGGTGTGTGAATGAGGTTGGCGGATATGCGAGTAGGTCAGTGGAGGTTGAGAAGAGGTGAGCTGGAGCCAGTAGAGGTTTGTAGGGGGGAGGGAGGAGGGCTGGGGCAAAGGTAGTGGAGGAAAGATGAGGTGAGGTGAGGCTAATGGAGCTTAAGAGGTTAGTGGGTTGTGAGGTATTGGCTTGCAAGTGGGGGAGAGGTGGAAGGAGGGGGGGGGCAGGAGGGGGGATGGAGAGAGCGTGCACTGGCGATTCTCTGCTCTGATTAATTGTTGAACTTTAGCACACAATTTGTCTCTGTAGCAGAGCGGGCATCATCAATGTAAGGGTGGCGGGGCCCGGAATTAATATTACAGGCGATATTTATATACCACGGTTGGTGAGGGATAAACAGCCCGTCATGAAGACAATGGTGGGGAGCGGCGAGCCCCGCGCAAACACCCACTCACTGCCCTCCCCTCTCCCCAATGAATCACGTGACTGAGGTAAACATTGTAATAATTGAAGAGCGAGCGACGTGCCGGACCCCACCACTGGCTAGCTGGACCCCACTACCACTGGCTGGCTGGCTGGACCCCACTACCACTGGCTAGCTGGACCCCACTACCAATGGCTGGCTGGCTGGACCCCACTACCACTGGCTGGCTGGCTGAACCCCACTACCACTGGCTGGCTGGCTGGACCCCACTACCACTGGCTGGCTGGACCCCCACTACCACTGGCTGGTTGGCTAGCAGGACCCCACTACCACTGGCTGGCTGGCTAGCAGGACCCCACTACCACTGGCTGGCTGGCTGGCTGGATCCCACTACCACTGGCTGGCTGGCTGGACCCCACTACCACTGGCTGGCTGGCTAGCTGGACCCCCACTACCACTGCCTGGCTGGACCCCACTACCACTGGCCGGCTGGACCCCCGACCACCATTAAAGGTCAGCATGACCCACAACATCACAGGTCAACCTGACACCACCACCACTAGTCAGCCGGATTACACAACTGGTGACCAGTAGCCACAAAACAAGATCTTTATATCTTAGTCTTCAGTATCTTCAAGCACCTCATTAATGTGTGAGGTCATGCACAAGTCAGGTGTGTGTGAGGCCACGAGCCAGGTGTGTGTGAGGCCACGAGCCAGGTGTGTGTGAGGCCACGAGCCAGGTGTGTGTGAGGCCACGAGCCAGGTGTGTGTGAGGCCACGAGCCAGGTGTGTGTGAGGCCACGAGCCAGGTGTGTGTGAGGCCACGAGCCAGGTGTGTGTGAGGCCACGAGCCAGGTGTGTGTGAGGCCACGAGCCAGGTGTGTGTGAGGCCACGAACCAGGTGTGTGTGAGGCCACGAGCCAGGTGTGTGTGAGGCCACGAGCCAGGTGTGTGGCGAGACCCTCCATATCTGTCTCACTTCTCACAAACCCTGAGGAACAATATGGTAAGCATTTACAGGTTACGAAGGCTGGAAAACAAAATGGCGCCCTATTGACGCCTGTGTGCGCAAGGAAGACTCCTTCAGCGTGCACCATAATGCGTCAAGGTGAAGCTCTTCAGCGTCCACCATAATGCGTCAAGGTGAAGCTCTTCAGCGTGCACCATAATGCGTCAAGGTGAAGCTCTTCAGCGTCCACCATAATGCGTCAAGGTGAAGCTCTTCAGCGTGCACCATAATGCGTCAAGGTGAAGCCCTTCAGCGTGCACCATAATGCGTCAAGGTGAAGCCCTTCAGCGTGCACCATAATGCGTCAAGGTGAAGCCCTTCAGCGTCCACCATAATGCGTCAAGGTGAAGCTCTTCAGCGTGCACCATAATGCGTCAAGGTGAAGCCCTTCAGCGTGCACCATAATGCGTCAAGGTGAAGCTCTTCAGCGTGCACCATAATAGGGGGAAGAGGAGGAGGAGAAACACAGTGAAAGACAAGGAAGAGTTACTCACCCCTTTAGCGGACCCAGTGGTTTCCCGCCGCGATCGACGAGCAAGGGTACATCCCTGGCGGTGCTGCCATCTGGGGGGCGTCCGGGTGAGAGTGGGCGTGGGCGTGAGCGTGGGCGACGGCGTGGGTGTGTGCGTGGGAGTGGTGGGAGTGGTGGTGGTGATGGTGGCCGTGATGAGCTTGTGGGAATGAAAAATCCAGATTTCCTTCGACTTGCAACTCGTGTTTGATCACCTGAAACGGGTACAGCAGACATTTAATATTCAGAAAATGCTGTATTTGAATTCTGCCACAATCGTCCAGATTTGTATAAAGAGCAACTGTAACCTTGAACTTTGACCTGCGACATCCAAATTGGAGCTTTATATGAAGTTTATTGAACTTTTATTGTAACAAAATCGATCAAAATAAACTTTAGTCACAGTAGATCTAAATGTGAACAGAAAACGTCTTTCGTCGCACCAAAACACATCACTCGCCTACCAAAATGAACACTAAAATACTGCAGTAATGCTTATATAATATTGCTCAAATGTATATATTTAAACTAAAAACTAAAAACTTATTCTAAACTGTCTAGCAAAGCAAGAGCAAAAAAGAGATAAGTGTTCCCCCTCACGCAAGGCAGGCTAGATAACGCACTGTAATAGTGCTGGAGTAGTGGTGTTTCTCACGCTATAGTGCTGGAGTAGTGGTGTTTCTCACGCTATAGTGCTGGAGTAGTGGTGTTTCTCACGCTATAGTGCTGGAGAAGTGGTGTTCTGACACTATAGTGCTGGAGTAGTGGTGTTCTGACACTATAGTGCTGGAGTAGTGGTGTTCTGACACTATAGTGCTGGAGTAGTGGTGTTCTGACACTATAGTGCTGGAGTAGTGGTGTTCTGACACTATAGTGCTGGAGTAGTGGTGTTTCTGACACTATAGTGCTGGAGTAGTGGTGTTTCTCACGCTATAGTGCTGGAGTAGTGGTGTTCTGACACTATAGTGCTGGAGTAGTGGTGTTCTGACACTATAGTGCTGGAGTAGTGGTGTTTCTGACACTATAGTGCTGGAGTAGTGGTGTTTCTCACGCTATAGTGCTGGAGTAGTGGTGTTCTGACACTATAGTGCTGGAGTAGTGGTGTTCTGACACTATAGTGCTGGAGTAGTGGTGTTTCTCACACTATAGTGCTGGAGTAGTGGTGTTCTGACACTATAGTGCTGGAGTAGTGGTGTTCTGACACTATAGTGCTGGAGTAGTGGTGTTCTGACACTATAGTGCTGGAGTAGTGGTGTTCTCACACTATAGTGCTGGAGTAGTGGTGTTCTGACACTATAATGCTGGAGTAGTGGTGTTTCTGACACTATAGTGCTGGAGTAGTGGTGTTTCTCACGCTATAGTGCTGGAGTAGTGGTGTTCTGACACTATAGTGCTGGAGTAGTGGTGTTCTGACACTATAGTGCTGGAGTAGTGGTGTTTCTCACACTATAGTGCTGGAGTAGTGGTGTTCTGACACTATAGTGCTGGAGTAGTGGTGTTCTCACACTATAGTGCTGGAGTAGTGGTGTTTCTCACGCTATAGTGCTGGAGTAGTGGTGTTCTGACACTATAGTGCTGGAGTAGTGGTGTTTCTCACGCTATAGTGCTGGAGTAGTGGTGTTCTGACGCTATAGTGCTGTAGTAGTGGTGTTTCTCACACTATAGTGCTGGAGTAGTGGTGTTTCTCACACTATAGTGCTGGAGTAGTGGTGTTCTGACACTATAGTGCTGGAGTAGTGGTGTACTGACACTATAGTGCTGGAGTAGTGGTGTTCTGACACTATAGTGCTGGAGTAGTGGAGTTTCTCGCACTATAGTGCTGGAGTAGTGGTGTTTCTCACACTATATTGCTGGAGTAGTGGTGTTTCTCACGCTATAGTGCTGGAGTAGTGGTGTTCTGACACTATAGTGCTGGAGTAGTGGTGTTTCTCGCACTATAGTGCTGGAGTAGTGGTGTTTCTCACACTATAGTGCTGGAGTAGTGGTGTTTCTCGCGCTATAGTGCTGGAGTAGTGGTGTTCTGACACTATAGTGCTGGAGTAGTGGTGTTTCTCACGCTATAGTGCTGGAGTAGTGGTGTTCTGACGCTATAGTGCTGTAGTAGTGGCGTTCTGACACTATAGTGCTGGAGTAGTGGTGTTTCTCACACTATAGTGCTGGAGTAGTGGTGTTCTGACACTATAGTGCTGGAGTAGTGGTGTTTCTCACGCTATAGTGCTGGAGTAGTGGTGTTCTGACACTATAGTGCTGGAGTAGTGGTGTTTCTCACGCTATAGTGCTGGAGTAGTGGTGTTCTGACACTATAGTGCTGGAGTAGTGGTGTTTCTCACGCTATAGTGCTGGAGTAGTGGTGTTCTGACGCTATAGTGCTGTAGTAGTGGTGTTCTGACACTATAGTGCTGGAGTAGTGGTGTTTCTCACACTATAGTGCTGGAGTAGTGGTGTTCTGACACTATAGTGCTGGAGTAGTGGTGTTTCTCACGCTATAGTGCTGGAGTAGTGGTGTTCTGACACTATAGTGCTGGAGTAGTGGTGTTTCTCACGCTATAGTGCTGGAGTAGTGGTGTTCCCTACACTATAGTGCTGGAGTAGTGGTGTTTCTCACGCTATAGTGCTGGAGTAGTGGTGTTCTGACGCTATAGTGCTGTAGTAGTGGTGTTCTGACACTATAGTGCTGGAGTAGTGGTGTTTCTCACACTATAGTGCTGGAGTAGTGGTGTTTCTCACACTATAGTGCTGGAGTAGTGGTGTTCTGACACTATAGTGCTGGAGTAGTGGTGTTCTGACACTATAGTGCTGGAGTAGTGGTGTTCTGACACTATAGTGCTGGAGTAGTGGTGCTTCTCACACTATAGTGCTGGAGTAGTGGTGTTCAGACACTATAGTGCTGGAGTAGTGGTGTTCTGACACTATAGTGCTGGAGTAGTGGTGTTCTGACACTATAGTGCTGGAGTAGTGGTGTTTCTCACACTATAGTGCTGGAGTAGTGGTGTTCTGACACTATAGTGCTTGAGTAGTGGTGTTTCTGACACTATAGTGCTGGGGTAGTGGTGTTCTGACACTATAGTGCTGGAGTAGTGGTGTTCTGACACTATAGTGCTGGAGTAGTGGTGTTCTCACACTATAGTGCTGGAGTAGTGGTGTTCTCACACTATAGTGCTGGAGTAGTGGTGTTCTCACACTATAGTGCTGGAGTGGTGGTGTTCTGACACTATAGTGCTGGAGTAGTGGTGTTCTCACACTATAGTGCTGGAGTAGTGGTGTTCTCACACTATAGTGCTGGAGTAGTGGTGTTCTCACACTATAGTGCTGGAGTAGTGGTGTTCTCACACTATAGTGCTGGAGTAGTGGTGTTTCCCACATTCTCCCTCTTCCCCTTTCACTACAGCACTGAATTAGCGGTGTGCGCGCATACACACACACGTACACAAACACACACATCCACGCAAACAAACACACACACACATGCACACACGCAAACACACACGTAAACACACACACGCCATCACACACGAAAACACACACACGCCATCAAACACGAAAACACACACACACACGAAAACACACGCAAACACACTCACGCAAACACACACACACACACACACACACACACACACACACACACACACATACACACACACACACACACACACACACACACACACACACACACACACACACACACACACACCCATAAACCCACGCTAACACACACCCGTAAACACACACACACACACACACACACACACACACACACACACACACACACACACACACACACACACACACGCTGCACACTCCGTCAACTCATACAAATAACTCAGCAAAGCGTTGTAAAAGGCAAACTTTGACCTTTCCTTAACAGATAGTCAATGATCAGAACTGCTGAAGAACTCTCCCAAGTGAGTTACTTTGGTGAAACTTTCATATGACATTGATCACAACATTTGATGACAAGAGCAACACAGCAGATTCTTATCATCCTAAAATATATATATATATATATATATATATATATATATATATATATATATATATATATATATATATAATGTGTTTGACCTATCATAACAAGGCACTGTTATCGTTCCCGTAGCCTCCGAACTTAGTATCGAGACAGAGAGGCTTGTGAGAGCAACTGACTGGTTGACTTGAGAAGTAATTGAGGTCTGAGTGATGGGTGTGGAGTGAGGTCTGAGGGGAGGTCAAGTCTACTGATTGGCGGCCTCCTGGGCAGAGGCATCAACTCTAGGTCAGAGTCAGTGTGCGTGTCTGCTGATTGAATTTATTGCCTTAACTGTGTGGAAAAAAGGGAATACCTCAACCAGTAAATAAAAAAATAAAATTTTTGTTTGTATCAACTGCTTTGCTGGAGCTCTTATTGACACATGCTCTTTTGTATGGTTTGCGAGTTAAATTTGCTGCTAAAAACGGATAATCTAATTTATAAAAACAAAAACGCTTTCAAGAAAGTAAAACTCAAAACTACAGGTCCAATAAGTTGCTTCTTCCCCCCCCCCATCTTCCTACCGTGGATTCTATACGGATTTGTGTGTTAATAATATCCACTAACTTATACTAATTGTTACTACTTTGTGAGGGGTGTCCAGTCTCCTGGTGTAGGGCGCGGGTCTTGCGACCGGCCCACCTCAGGCTACTGGGACCACCGCCACCACAAGACAAGGCCCCTACCTCCTCAACGTTACAGTCCAGGCCGCCCTGTATGGGGGTGTCGAAGTCCACAAAGTCCTGCATATGCACGGGGCCTCCGGAACCGCCCCCCGACACACCGCCGCCGCCAGAGCCCGGCCCGCCCCCCGTGTCGCTGCTGCCGGGGCTGTGTGTTTGTTGCTGTTGTTGTTGCTGCTGCTGTTGCTGCTGTTCTCGGTGGGTTAATGCTGCCCTGAGCATATTTGGCTCACTGCTGGACGCAGAATGGGCAGTATGGGCGGAGTGGGCAGTGTGCGGGGGTTGTGAGGTGGGAGGTGTTGGATAGTTGTTGGTGGGCTGGTGGGCTTCGCCTCCAGGCCCGGGATAGTGGCCCTCCCCTAGTGGCTGCGTCGGCGACAGACTGTGGACGCTGTGCGCCGGGGACATGGCCTGAAACACACCACCATAACACACAGATCACCACCCGTTCCAGCTCACACTAAACAGGTGAGGGCTGGGGGCAAGCACCCGACACGCCCGCTTCTACTCACACTCACTCACTCACCACAAGGGTTGTGGGGCATGTATGAAAATAATCATTAAATAACATTGATATGACATTTTTTTGTGTATAAACAAATTTTGATTAGATTTCAAGCTACAATCTACACACAGTTTAACGAACCTCATGTGTTGACAAGGTGAGAGAGATACAGGGCAGCGGGGAGGCCGCTAGTGAGCAACACCCGTGAACCCTGGCACTGTGAACCTTCACACACACGCCACCACCACTACCCTACCACTACTACACCACTACCCTACCACTGTACCATCACTGTACCATCACTACACCACCACTACACCACCACTACACCATCACTACACCACCACTACACCACCACTACACCACCACTACACCACCACAGCACCACCACAGCACCACCACTACACCTTGAGGAGGGAAAACGGGGGGTTGTGTAAGCGCCCCTCGCTACCACAGAACAACACTCTTCTCAGTCCCGTCTTTAAACTCTGTACCAACAACTGACTTCACAGCTCTCGTAGGTCGGTTAACATAATATATACAAATATGTGAACTTTACTAGTTTCTAACAGTTCTCGAGTTAAATGTTAATGTTCTCGTTACTTTAGGATAGGAATCGCGAATGAACCAACACAAGCCTATCGACGGTTGTGGGTGTGAGGGGATAGGGGGGGACGGAGTGGGGGGGATAAGGGGGGGAGGGGTGTGGGAGGAGTTGGAGGGGGGTGTATCACACGGGTTGAGAGGAAGGAACATCTTCTGGCTCTCTGACTGTCACACAGACCAAATACTGCCAAAAAATTCAACTGTTTCTCATCTTTAACGTATTTTATATTCCAATTCTCCATGTGACTTGCCTTGGAGCACCAGCTGACATGCTCACAGCATAAATAATACCTCACCTATTGAACCATGGGTTGCTGTGTGACGCAGGGGTGGGCGTGGGGTGCCTGGGGTTAGTGAATGATGGTGGGTGTTTGGTAGGTATGGTATGTGTGTGTGTGTGTGTGTGTGTGTGTGTGTGTGTGTGTGTGTGTGTGTGTGTGTGTGTGTGTGTGTGTGTGTGGAGGGCGTGAGGGAAGGTATGTATGTACGGTTTGCGTGTGCGTACTTACCCAAGTGTACGTATTCCCAAACCTATTGTTGTTGATCATATTTGTGTGTATGATCACACAAATGTAGTCTACACACACACACTCTGTAGTCTGGTGTCTACATCTTGGCACATTTCATTCCTTAACTAAACATCTGACATGCTTTCTAATCCCTGCAGGTCGCTTGGGCACTGATAGTCTCCACATGTATCCACTTGTTTGCGTACATCACATCGTAAATAATGTGGTCTGGCGTTTCAAGCCAGCCCGTCCTACTGATCTGCCACAACACACAAACTACAAAGTGCTAACCCTAACCTAACCAGACACGTAAGAACCAAAGCCACCCCACCCACCTAACGTTACCCAACTGATGCACAGAAAACGTGGATATCTGTGAGCTGCTACTTTTCATAGTACTATATAATTTGTACGTTGGGAACTATTAAATACAAAATAAGACGTATTTGTTGAGATGACGGGTTGTTTGATTTCCGCCGCGAATTTAATTCGTAGTAAACATGTCCTCCTAACACTTGGGTCGTCCAGTGACGTGAGGTTTTAATTACATTAGTCTTTCCACGAAACTCATACCTCTCAGCTCTGGGACTAGTCTGGTGGCATACTTTCCGACTTTCTCCAACTACATATTGTGTCTGACATGGTAGGGACACCACGCACGCACTGTATATTCCAGGATTCGAATGACGAACGTGTGTGTGTGTGTGTGTGTGTGTGTGTGTGT
>NC_091211.1:18724937-18745611 GCF_040958095.1 Procambarus clarkii
ATGGAGTCAGCCTCCACCACATCACTTCCTAATGCATTCCATTTGTTAAATACTTTTACACTGAAGAAATTCCTTCTGATATCTCTGTGGCTCATTTGGGTACTCTGCTTCCACCTGTATTCCGTTGCTCGAGTTCCATCCGTGATAAATAGTTTGCCTTTATCTACCCTCTCAATTCCTCTGACAATTTTGCATGTGGTAATCATGTCCCCCATGGCTCTTCAGTCTTCCAGTGACGTGAGGTTTAATTTCAGTAGCCTTTCTTCGTAGCTCATACCACTCAGCTCTGGGACTAGCCTGATGGCATACCTCTGAACTTTCTCTAACCTCATTTTGGTTAATATATGATATGTAGCCCATATCTAGTCATTTTTGACTAGATATGGGCTACATGCTGGAGCCGCATACTCCAGGATTGGTCTGACGTATGTGGTGTACAAGGTTCACAATAATTTCTCGCCCTCACTACACCCGGGAACACGAAGCTATTACCACAGCCGTTCTCTCGGTTGCCTCCGTAACAAATGCAACTGTTTTGCCTAATCAGGAACGTACAAATCCAAACGCTCTCCCTTACCTATCGAGGCCAAAGCTCAGACAACGTCAATATTACGGTGCTTTAGTGTTTAACTATCAAATAGTATTTTTAACGGATTGATCCATTCCGTAAAAAATACGACTGTCGAGGGCGAGGACGGAATGATAGTCGAAGGGCGCCTGACAGCTGGATGGACAGCGCTTCGGATTCGTAGTCCTGAGGTTCCGGGTTCGATCCCCGGTGGAGGCGGAGACAAATGGGCAAAATCTTTCCTTCACCCTTATACCCCTTACCTAGCAGTAAATAGATACCTGGAGTTAGATAGCTGCTACGGGCTGCTTCCTGGGGATGTGTAACAAAAAGGAGGCCTGGTCGAGGACTGGGCCGCGGGGACGCTAAGCCCCGAAATCACCTCAAGATAACCTCAAGATAACGTCCCCTGGGTCGACGTAACTCACCTCATCAGCACCTGGGTCCCGGCAAGTCATCATCCTACCCTCACCATGTTGACCACCACTATCATACCTGAAAAGAAAGGCATCAGTCAGATTAAGCAGAAATCACTCGCAACAAATCACTTACAAACACCTACACATATACGCACACAAAACCCACGACTTTGCGTAAATATAACACACAACAGGTTAACGCACAACAGGTTAACACACAACAGGTTAACACACAACAGGTAAACACACAACAGGTTAACACAACAGGTTAACACACAACAGGTAAACACACAACAGGTTAATGCACAACAGGTTAACGCACAACAGGTTAACGCACAACAGGTTAACACAACAGGTTAACACACAACAGGTTAACACACAACAGGTTAACACACAACAGGTTAACGCACAACAGGTTAACACACAACAGGTTAACACACAACAGGTAAACACACAACAGGTTAACACAACAGGTTAACACACAACAGGTTAACACACAACAGGTAAACACACAACAGGTTAACACAACAGGTTAACACACAACAGGTTAACGCACAACAGGTTAACACACAACAGGTTAACACACAACAGGTAAACACACAACAGGTTAACACAACAGGTTAACACACAACAGGTTAACGCACAACAGGTTAACGCACAACAGGTTAACACACAACAGGTTAACACACAACAGGTAAACACACAACAGGTTAACACAACAGGTTAACACACAACAGGTTAACACACAACAGGTAAACACACAACAGGTTAACACAACAGGTTAACACACAACAGGTTAACACACAACAGGTTAACACAACAGGTTAACACACAACAGGTAAACACACAACAGGTTAATGCACAACAGGTTAACGCACAACAGGTTAACGCACAACAGGTTAACACAACAGGTTAACGCACAACAGGTTAACACAACAGGTTAACACACAACAGGTTAACACACAACAGGTTAACGCACAACAGGTTAACGCACAACAGGTTAACACAACAGGTTAACACACAACAGGTTAACACACAACAGGTTAACGCACAACAGGTTAACACACAACAGGTTAACGCACAACAGGTCAACACAACAGGTTAACACACAACAGGTTAACGCACAACAGGTTAACGCACAACAGGTTAACACACAACAGGTTAACACAACAGGTTAACACACAACAGGTTAACACAACAGGTTAACACACAACAGGTTAACACACAACAGGTTAACACAACAGGTTAACACACAACAGGTTAACACACAACAGGTTAACGCACAACAGGTTAACACACAACAGGTTAACACAACAGGTTAACACACAACAGGTTAACACACAACAGGTTAACGCACAACAGGTTAACACACAACAGGTTAACGCACAACAGGTTAACACAACAGGTTAACACACAACAGGTTAACGCACAACAGGTTAACGCACAACAGGTTAACACACAACAGGTTAACACACAACAGGTTAACACACAACAGGTTAACACACAACAGGTTAACGCACAACAGGTTAACGCACAACAGGTTAACGCACAACAGGTTAACGCACAATTTAACGTCCTGAACGACACTGTTTAAACGTATATTAAGAAAGTACTACTATCCCTTCCTCCCTCAGTAGTTGTCTCAATGACGCGAGGTCAATTCTGCGTCATGGCGTCACTGGCGTAAGGAAAGACTTGACGCAAAACTAACCGGCATCTCACAGAGCAGTTATTTGTCAACATTAATTACCTTAATATATTTCGGCCACTCCAAAGGCTTCATGACAGGTTTTGGCTCAAATGTATATTTTGGAAAGATGAGAAGAGTTGAGATTGACGTGGTTGGTGTCCCCCCCCTGCTGGGACTCTTGGAATTGGCACCGCTGTTGATCACTGTTGCCAGTACTTGAGGTTGAAAACCCCTAGGAGGTGCCCTTGTCTGGGGTACCTGCTTGTTTGATACCTGCTTGATGGGGTTCTGGGAGTTGTTCCGATTCCCGCACGAGGCAGAAACAAATGGGCAAAGTTTCTTTCACCCTGAATGCCCCTGTTACCTAGCAGTAAATAGGTACCTGGGAGTTAGTCAGCTGTCACGGGCTGCTTCCTGGGGGTGGAGGCCTGGTCGAGGACCGGGCCGCGGGGACACTAAAGCCCCGAAATCATCTCAAGATAACCTACTCCCCAAGCGCGGTTCGAGGCCAGGCTTGACTTGTGAGAGTTTGGTCCACCAGGCTGTTGCTTGCGCTCCAGAGACCTGCTTGATGGGGTTCTGGGAGTTGATCTACTCCCCAAGCGCGGTTCGAGGCCAGGCTTGACTTGTGAGAGTTTGGTCCACCAGGCTGTTACTTGGGCTCCAGAGACGCCGGAGCCTGGCGCCTCACCTGACCGCTGGCAATATCACATCACAGGTAAGGGAATGTGGGATCTGGCCTAACGTATGGTGATGCTGCATACATTAATCGCTTCATTAGTCACACTGGAGCAATTTTCACACTTACCGTCTGGCGTCGGAGTGGCTCTTATGGTGAAGTCTGGTGGGCAGAACCCAGACTTCCCTTCCCAGGCATCAAGACAGATATAATCCACTCTGGCATCTGGGAATGAGTTCCAAGCTCATCCCTGTGCAAAAGTCGGTCGTAAGACATGTGAGGATTGCAACTGTGCCTCAGACGGAGATGAGAGAGAGAGCATCGTCTTGCTGCACAGAAGACTTCCTTCTCTGCACTCTGCAGCACTAAGTACCATAGTCCCATTCCGGTACGCCGGAGCTTAGCGTGTTGTTGATGCCAGCGGTTAATTGAGCCAGACCGACAATTTGGGTGGTAATGAGCGGCAAGACTCCCAGACTCTCCAGCTTCCGTTGAAAGGCACGCAGTGATTGACAACTCATGAACAGGGGTTAAGTATGGTGATTTGAGCCGACGGCTGCCTGCCCTTACCCGGCCTGGCCGCCTGGCAGCCACGCTGCTCCACCACACTACCATCACCACCACCACACCACGCCTGCCACTGCCACTACCACACCACCGCCACCACACCACGTCTGCCACTGCCACTACCACACCATCGCCACCACCACACCACACCACGCCTGCAACACCCTTATTTATCCATCTAGCCTAGCTGTGGTTGAGTAGGTTGAGCTTCAACTCTAGGGCCCCCGCCTCATAGCATGCACCCAATTTCTGTAGTTCGGCATTAAATAGACCACGTCCACTCGGGGGAAAACATTTACTTAAGCAATTTGTGCTTCGAGGCAGTGATCTTGACGGCCCGGGGTGTTAGGCATTGTTCATTCACAGTTTTTTAGGCAGTTAATCTTTCAGAAGATGAGTACGAATAAAACACATTCAAACCTCCACACACACACACACACACACACACACACACACACACACACACACACACACACACACACACACACACACACACACACACACACACACACATACACAACGTAGTCCCAATATACAAGAAGGGTGACAGGTAAGAGACACTGAACTACAGGCCAGTTTCCCTAACTTGTATACCATGCAAGGTGATGGAGAAGATCGTGAGGAAAAGGCTCGTAGAGCATCTAGAGGGAAATAACTTTGTAACGCACCACCAACATGGGTTCAGGGATGGTAAATCGTGCCTCACAGGTTTAATAGAATTCTATGACCAGGCAACAAAAATTAGGCTGGAAAGAGAAGGGTGGGCCGACTGCATTTTCCTGGACTGCCAGAAAGCCTTTGACACAGTACCCCATAAAAGGCTCTTAAAAAAGTTGGAGCAACAGGCAGGAGTAAAAGGGAAGGTGCTCCAGTGGATAAGGGAGTACTTAAGCAACAGGAAACAGGGAGTAACGGTGAGGGGGGGAGACATCAGAGTGGCGAGATGTCACCAGCGGAGTCCCACAGGGCTCAGTACTTGGACCCATCCTGTTTCTAATATATGTAAACGATCTTCCAGAGGGTATAGACTCGTTCCTTTCAATGTTTGCTGATGATGCAAAAATTATGAGAAGAATCAAGACGGATGAAGATAGACAGAGACTACAGGATGATCTGGACAAACTGGAGGAATGGTCTAGAAAATGGCTGCTAAAGTTCAACTCAGGAAAGTGTATGGTAATGAAATTAGGCGAAGGGAGCAGGAGGCTGAACACAAGGTATCATCTGGGAGGTGAAATCCTGCAAGAGTCAAATAGAAAGAAAGATCTGGGGGTTGATATCACACCGAACCTGTCCCCAGAGGCCCACATCAAAAGAATATCATCAGCGGCATATGCTAGACTGGCCAACATAAGAACTGTCTTTAGAAACTTGTGTAAGGAATCGTTCAGGACCCTGTATACCACTTATGTCCAACCAATCCTGGAATATGCAGCTCCAGCATGGAGTCCATACCTAGTTAAACCCAAGACCAATTAGAGAAGATTCAGCGGTATGCCACCAGGCTCGTCCCGGAAGTGAGAGGAATGAGCTACGAGGAAAGGCTAAAGGAGCTGAACCTCACATCCCTGGAAAACAGAAGAGTAAGGGGAGACATGATAACCACCTACAAAATTCTCAGGGGAATTGACAGGGTGGACAAAGACAAACTCTTCAGCACGGGTGGGACACGAACAAGGGGACACAGGTGGAAACTTAGTACCCAGATGAGCCACAGAGACATTAGAAACAATTTTTTCAGTGTCAGAGTAGTTAATAAATGGTGGAGGCTGACTCCATACACAGTTTCAAATGTAGATATGATAGAGCCCAGTAGGCTCAGGAATCTGTACACCAGTTGATAGACGGTTGAGAGGCGGGACCAAAGAGCCAGAGCTCAACCCCCGCAAGCACAATTAGGTGAGTACACCGCATATATCAACAAGTAGACGTATGGGTGAAATGGATAATTAAATTTCACACCTTCAAAATTGGCATCGGCAGTGCAAAACAAGACGGGCTGGGGGGGGGGGGGACAGGAAATGGTCGTTCGGTTTCATCTATTTCCACTTTCAACTTCATAGAGGCGTCAATCACGCAGCCGACAAAACAGCTCAGCCAGTCCCTGCTCGCGTCTCAAATACGCCGTCATTGATCTCGCTCCAAGGTAAACACGCTCTTTTTGTTGCATCAAATTTGCATGTTAGCCTTTGTATTAGACGAGACAAAGTTGCGGAGACCCACCTAATCTATCTCTGTGTCTGAAGGGTGACGGGGGAGGGCAAGGTGAGGGGGAAAGGTGAGAAATGTGAGGGGGAGAGGACGGCAGGGTGAGGGGAGAGAAGGGCAGGGTGAGGGGGGAAGGTGAGAAATGTGAGGGGGAGAGGAGGGCAGGGTGAGGGGAGAGGAGGGCAGGGTGAGGGGGGAAGGTGAGAAATGTGAGGGGGAGATGAGGGCAGGGTGAGGGTGAGAGGACGGCAGGGTGAGGGGGGAGAGGAGGGCAGGGTGAGGGGGGAGAGGAGGGCAGGGTGAGGGGAGAGCAGCTAAGGAACCACAACTGTCCGTGCCCTAGAGGTAGGAGGGTCGTACAGGTGTCCCCTAGATGAGGCAGGTAAGCCAATACACAAATATAAACACAGCCAGCGGAGCCTCATGTTTGCCCGCCATTAAACAATGTACAGAGGATCTCGGCGGTCCTGTAGCATCAGTCCTGTAAAAAGACTTCAATAAATAAACTGAGAGTTGTCGAAGCAACACACAAGGCCATGAGACCAGCAGCATAGAGAGCCACTCCCCCAGCAGCATAGAGGGCCACGGCCCCAGCAGCACAGAGGGCCACGGCCCCAGCAGCATAGAGGGCCACTACCCCAGCAGCATAGAGGACCACGGCCCCAGCAGCATAGAGGACCACTCCCCCAGCAGCATAGAGGGCCACGGCCCCAGCAGCACAGAGGGCCACGGCCCCAGCAGCATAGAGGACCACTACCCCAGCAGCATAGAGGGCCACGGCCCCAGCAGCATGGAGGGCCACGGCCCCAGCAGCATGGAGGGCCACGGCCCCAGCAGCATAGAGGGCCACGGCCCCAGCAGCATAGAGGGCCACGGCCCCAGCAGCATAGAGGGCCACGGCCCCAGCAGCATAGAGGGCCACGGCCCCAGCAGCATAGAGGGCCACGGCCCCAGCAGCATAGAGGGCCACGGCTCAGGCAGCATAGAGGGCCACGGCCCCAGCAGCATAGAGGGCCACGGCCCCAGCAGCATGGAGGGCCACGGCCCCAGCAGCACAGAGGGCCAAGGCCCCAGCAGCACAGAGGGCCAAGGCCCCAGCAGCATAGAGGGCCACGGCCCCAGCAGCATAGAGGGCCACGGCCCCAGCAGCACAGAGGGCCAAGGCCCCAGCAGCACAGAGGGCCAAGGCCTCAGCAGCACAGAGGGCCAAGGCCCCAGCAGCACAGAGGGCCAAGGCCCCAGCAGCACAAAGGGCCAAGGCCCCAGCAGCATAGAGGGCCACGGCCCCAGCAGCATAGAGGGCCACGGCCCCAGCAGCACAGAGGGCCAAGGCCCCAGCAGCACAGAGGGCCAAGGCCCCAGCAGCACAGAGGGCCAAGGCCCCAGCAGCACAGAGGGCCAAGGCCCCAGCAGCATAGAGGGCCACGGCCCCAGCAGCATAGAGGGCCACGGCCCCAGCAGCATGGAGGGCCACGGCCCCAGCAGCATAGAGGGCCACTACCCCAGCAGCATAGAGGGCCACGGCCCCAGGAGCTTAATTGTGGACGCTTCACTAGCCTCTTCCCACAGACCAACAAACAACATTAACTGCGGCATCAGCGACCTGAAACAACGATGACAATCTGGGAATCATCTTTGCAATTGACAATTAAATTAAAACAAAAGTCACAGCACATACACCTACGACAGGTGTTGTGGGTAAGCCATGTTGGTGCCCGTTACTCGCTTTTGGGGGTGGGGAGTGGAGGCCCAGCCGCTGATGTTGACAAGGAGAAGTGAGCGACACACCAGGTCAGCACTCCATGATGGCCCCTGACCACAGCCCCTCACGCATGAAGAACCAGGTAAGCTGACCACTACTCGTGGTCCCTAGTAAGTCCACATCCCCTAGGACATCTCCCCTCCTACCATTCCCCCCATCGCCAGAGCTCATCAGAACACGTGGGATCATCACATTAACAGTGATGACTTATCGCCCCGTCATTATCCTCCAACACGGTCTCTTCCTCTCCGCGCCAAAAATCGCCAATTTATACCGAGTATGGTGCCCATTTTCAAGGGATCTTGTGCAAATTTTCACACCAATTATCGCAAAACGAATTACTTTACGAGAATTTTCAACTTGACTCCAATAAGGATACGCATGCACGACCGCACGCACGCACGCACGCACGCACGCACGCACGCACACACACACACACACACACACACACACACACACACACACACACACACACACAGACACACACACACACACACACACACACACACACACACACACACACACACACACACACACACACACACACACACACACACGTACGTTTCTAAATATGTGTGTGTATAAGGAATCATTCAGAACGTTGTATACCACATATGTCAGGCCAATCCCGGAGTATGCAGCCCCAGCATAGTGTCCATTAGAGCATGGAGTCCATATCTAGTCAAGTATAAGACTAAACTGGAAAAGGTTCAAAGGTTTGCCACCAGACTAGTACCCGAGCTGAGAGGTATGAGCTACGAGGAGAGACTACTGGAATTAAACCTCACTTCGCTGGAAGACAGAAGAGTTAGAGGGGGACATGATCACCACATTCAGTTAGGGGGGGGGACATGATCACCAATCACCACTAAGATTCTCAAAGGAATCGACAGGGTTGATAAAGACAGACTATTTAACACAAGGGGCACACGCACAAGGGGACACAGGTGGAAACAAAGTGCCCAAATGAGCCACAGAGATATTAGAAATAACTTTTTTAGTGTCAGAGTGGTTGACAAATGGAATGCATTAGGAAGTGATGTGGTGGAGGCTGACTCCATACACAGTTTCAAGTGTAGATATGATAGAGCCCAATAGGCTCAAGAACCTGTACACCAGTTGAATGACAGTTGAGAGGCGGGACCAAAGAGCCAAAGCTCAACCCCCGCAAGTACAACTAGATGAGTATAACTAGGTGAGTACATCCACAGGGGTGGCAGAGTAGTAACTGTTCCCTCGGGGTTATATCGCACAGTTAAGGCTCGCGCTTCAGTTAATGCTGCTTGAATTACTCCCTCCAGCTTCCGACGTCTTCCGTCTCCCTCGAAGGCAAAAATGTTTGAATCATTAAGACACTAAAACAAACACAGTCCCCAACAGGTGTCAAGGGGCCCCACACGTCACACTTCGGCCTCGATTCATTTCCTACAAAAAAAAAAAAAAAAAAATCCACTTCGTCTCAATGTGAAAACACGCAATGGAAAATGTCATATTTTTTTTTCATTTTTTTTTTTTGGCTGGATCTCGCGTCTCCAATCACCAACTCGGATTTTTGTCTCTTTCCCATCACTTGATCCACCAACGGGACTCAACACGAGAAATTCTCTCGCTGTACTACATGTAAACTGTCAAGGTTCAGATTTAGAGCCACAAGAGTAAAGGTCGATTACCTGGTAATATTGTTTTGATCTATAGCGCCTCCCGGCTGAGCTGGGCAGAACACGCGTAAAGTGGGTTAGCTGTATGACAATGGGGGATGGGTGGAAGTGGTTGTGGGGGGGGGGGTAGAAGCCACCAATTGTGGTGGGGGGGGAAGGGAGGGGCGGAGCCACCAATTGTGGTGGGGGGGGGAGGAGCCACCAATTGTGGTGATGGGGGGGGGGGGAGAGCCACCAATTGTGGTGGTGGGTTGGGGGGGGGTGGAAACCACCAATTGTGGTTGTGATGTAGTTGGGAGCTACCAATACTTGCCTAAGAGTTACCTAACAGTCACACACAGCGATCACACGAACGTGATACATCAAATGAACAAATCCACAAGGGCCGTGACGAGGATTCGAAACTGCTCCCGGACGCAGGTTCGAATCCTCGTCACGGCCCTTGTGGATTTGTTTACCTAATAGTGTCTATGGGGAAGTGGGGTCTAGCTCTCTATGCCCTGCCTACTAGCCTCGATGGTGGTGTTAGTATGAGTCCCCCAATGGTGGTAGTGGTGGATCTAGAAATGGTGGTGGGAGACAACAAAGGTGGTGACTGTGGAGAGTGGGGAGCAGTTTTGGTTGTGGTGATGATGGTGGCGATAATGATGATTTGTTCACATTTCTAAAGACTCATTTATTTACGGGCTATTCATGCCCGTGCCACCTTTTGGGTGGCTTAATCTTCAGCAATCAATTGACTCATTTGTGTCTCCAACTTCCACCTATGTCCTCTCTCTGTTATCTCTCAATTTAAAGTAAGTAATTATTATAAGAGGGCACCAGGCCAGGAAGGCTATGTAGCCTCTCAATTTAAAGAAGCCGTCTCTGTTCACCTTATCTATTCCCCCCCCCTCAGTATTTTGTATGCTGAGACCATATCCCCTCTGTTCTTGGTCTCGTTTAGGCTTGTGAGAGAGTAAGTTGGCTTAATATGTCCACGTAGCTCAGTCCCCTTAATTCCGGCATTAGTGTTGCTGGTGACAATCTCTCTTTTTTGGTGCGCTTCACCAAGTGTGTTGATGCTGCGTGTTCCACTACTCGCTTCTCTCACACACACTTGTGGTGCCGGTGGCTGTGTGGATAGCACGCTGGACACGTGATCCTGTGGCCCGGGTTCGATTCCCGGCGCCGGCGAGAAACGATGGGCAGTTTCTTTCACCCTGATGCACCTGTTACCTAGCGGTAAATAAGTACCTGGGAGTTAGTCAGCTGTCATGGGCCGCTTCCTGGGTGTGTGTGTGTGTGTGGAAAAAAATAGTAGTTAGTAACAGTTGATTGACAGTTGAGAGCCGGGCCGAAAGAGCAGAGCTCAACCCCCGCAAGCACAACTAAGTGAATACAACTAGGTGAATACACATACTAAATGGGGTATCTGGCTGTGCCCGGGCCCTCTCTCCCTCTTCCAATCGTCACACCTCTCCACTGTTCTTACACCCTCCCTTCCCCCTCTCCACTTATCTCCCCCTCTCTTCAAACATCCCCCCTCCTTCTCCCCCATTCTCATTAATGCCTCCATTCCTATCTGTCTCTGTCTGTGTCTGTCTGCCTCTGTGTACTGTAATTTTTTTCTGTCCTGTCTCTTTCTTACCTCTGGTCAACCCAATTTCTCTGTGATCTTTGTCTGTGACTTTGCTTATCTGTCAGTATCCGTCTCATTCTGTCTCTCTTATTAAAATAATATATTTAAGGTGTGAAATATTATAAAAATTAAATAGTCTATCTTAGGCGTTGATAAGGGGGCGGGGCTTGAGAAAACCTTTGCTACTGTGAGAAGATCGTCTATTTTATGCTACTACGGGCAAAGTATGATGATTAGAAAATTTACTCTTTTTCCCCGAGGCCAGTGCATAATTTTTCATACATTTTTTAAAGTATTTTTCAAATATTTAGCCAGGCATAGCTGGCGGGCAGTGCCAAAATCAGTCGTGAGGGTCAGTATTTGACCAAAAGCATGCTATTCCCTCTTGAATTCTGACGACTCCGGCCAGCCTATGTCCGTCCCGTACCCAAGACCATTTCCCTGCAAAGTAGGGTGAGGCTAGCCCCAAGCATCTGGCCTATAACGTTGAACACTCATTTTATATATATATATATATATATATATATATATATATATATATATATATATATATATATATATATATATGCGGAAAATCCACAGAGAAATATGAAAGGAGGTGAACGTTTCGGCTTTGTTAAAGCCTTTGTCAACACCAGACAACACCAGATTGGTCAGTCTGGTGTTGACAAAGGCTTTAACAAAGCCGAAACGTTCACCTCCTTTCATATTTCTCTGTGGATTTTCCGCATAAAATGATCAGTGTTTTGTGATCGTCAATTGCATATATATATATATTAACAAACTGGAACTAAATAGATGGTCTTGGAAAGGACCTTAATTTGGTTATTAAATGCTGTTCCATTGTTTACCAACTTTGAGTATTGTGCCGATATGATCATCTGGTGGTACAGGTGTGGCGTGATGGTGGGGGAGAGCAGTGTGGTGGTACAGGTGTGGCGTGATGGTGGGGAAGAGCAGTGTGGTGGTTGTGGTGGTGGTGAAAGGTTGTGATAAGATAGCCAGGTGATGGTGACTGTTAATGAATATTCAGAGTTGCTTAATATATACTCTTCATTATAATTATTCTCATTGTTCTTGTGTTCTGCTGATGGCAGTGATTATGACGGCGGTGATGGTGTTAGTGATGGTGTTGGATATAGTGATTACGACGGAATTGGTGATATTGGGGATAATGATGGTTATAATGGTGCCGGTGTTGGTGGTGGTGATGCTCATGTCAGTGAATATGATGGTGTTGATGATAGTGACGAAGAAGATTGACAATGGTGTCGATATTATTGGTGAAACAGGTGGACATGAGATTAGTCAAAGAACAGTTGTGGCTGATAGTGTTGAATATGGAGTTATGGTGAAGGGTGTGACGGCAAGGTGACCCAGTAAAGGGTGTGGTGATGGTGAGACAGGTGATGGTGACAGTGCATGACCTAGTCAACAGTGTGCAGAGGAAGAAAGAGAGAGAGAGAGTAAGGGGGAAAATGTGCACAGCAAAAATTTGCATACGAAAAATATATGTACACAATAGAATATATTCATCTGACAGTGATCACTATGGTTACCAGAAATTGGATGGTGACCTACATGAGTGCGGCACAATCGCTGCCACTCACTATTCGCGCCATACAAGCATGTAATCCCCCGCCTCCCTTCACTATATCTTTTATGGTGTGGAGATGATGTGAGGTGTAGTGAGCCTAGCGGACATGCGCCACGACGCCCACACTGCTCACCACCCCTCCCTTCCACCCATGCCCATGCCATCGTCACCCACGCCACCCTCACCCACGCCACCCTCACCCTCTGTAACCTCACGATACAAAACCCATCACCAACACCCCACTTTCCACCCACTCCAACCCCTCCATACCCCGCCCACCCCTCCATACCCCGCCCACCCAGCCCTTACCTCTTCCCTAACATACCCATACTGGGACCGACTAAAGAGCCTAAATCTGTACTCCCTTGAGCGCAGGCGGGAGAGATACATAATAATTTACACGTGGAAAATAATTGAGGGGCTGGTCCCAAACCTGCACACAGAAATAACATCACATGAGACCAGAAGACATGGCAGGATGTGCAGAATACCCCCGTTGAAAAGCAGAGGTGCAACAGGTACTCTGAGAGAGAACTATCAACATCAGAGGCCCGAGACTGTTCAACACGCTTCCGCTACACATAAGGGGCATAACTGGCCGACCCCTCACAGTGTTCAAGAGAGAACTGGATAAGCACCTCCAAAGGATACCTGATCAACCAGGCTGTGACTCATACGTCAGGCTGCGAGCAGCCGCGTCTAACAGCCTGGTTGATCAGTCCAGCAACCAGGAGGCCTGGTCGACGACCGGGCCGCGGGGACACTAAGCCCCGGAAGCACCTCAAGGTAGGCAAGGTACCCAAGAACCATTACATGGTAATGATGTGACCCCCACACTGATGATTGACTACACCCTTCCCACCCCCACCTCAAGCCCCACAGTCCTAGCACACCCACCCTCAACCCCCTCCCCCCTGTACCTACACACCCTACCCTACACCCCCACCCTCCCCCCACCCACTCCTCAAATACACATCCAAAGAGAAACAAAATATTCAGATGCTTTGGTAAACAGCTCGGGTCTAAAAATAAGGTTCACAAATGCTGATGGAATTTCAAACAAAATGTGTGAGATTAAGAACTATGGCCAGGAAGACCACACTTTTAGAGAAGTGTCGCAGGTTGAGAACATATTCCTTTCACGAGTTCTTTATCCTTAATGATTGCATCACTTTCTATTTACAACTTCTAATAACTTTCTGAAATAAAAAAAAATCCACAGACGTATTATGGCATTTAATGATGTAAAGGAGGACAAAATAGGCATATTATGAACGCAGTCGACCAACATCATTGAGATAAATGGTAGAGCTAGCATTAAGAACAGGCTTGTTAGGTAGAGAAGAGTTGGCTCTTCTCTCAACTCTTCTCAGCTTCTCACGTGGAGAGAAGAGTTGGTTCCACATGCAACCCATCCTCCGAATTAACAGTACGATTTAATACTAAGTGTAATAAGTACATTGTCTTACTGTCATAAACAGTACATACTTGCACTTATGGTGCTGTTACATTTACCCAACTCCCTCCCCCGATTTAATTCTCCTCGTTTTCTGTTAAGACACTCAGAATTTTAGGACGAAGTTTACAATTTAAATTTGCAGTACACAAGTTTTAAATATCAGGAATTTCTTTTTCAGGTTTATTAAACAATATAGATTTTATACAAAATTTTAAAATATCCAGAGTTACTTTACAATTTATTGGTATATTTTAGTTTTGTTTTATTAGTTTTATAAAACTGTAATATTATTATAGCTATAAGTTAAGTACTAATTGTAATTAAGAAACAATAATGTTGTTATCTTCAAAAACTAAGACGGTTAGGTGAGGTCGTGGTTTTCTATCCAGTTTTTCAGGTAAACTCAAATATTCACAATATATTTGACAGTACGATTTAATACTAAGTGAAAATAAGTACAATTCCTAACTGCTATGAATAGTACATAATTGCACTTATTTGTCTTCTTACATTTACCACCCCATTTTTGGAGGACGGGCTGGAGAGTGACCACCGACCACAATTGGTTAACCAGCTCGTTGCCGTGACTTCTACTTCTTATGTTCCCTATTTGTTCTTTAAATTAACAACCCTATTGCCAAACCAGTATTTATATATATATATTTTTCTCTCAGACTAAATTTATCCAATTTGTATTGATTGTTTCGTGTTCCTTTTTGTGATATTTTACAACTTTATTGATTTTACCTTCGTTAACCCATTCATCCATTTTTATTCTTAAACTGTCACACCTTTTTTACCCTTTCTAGAAAATGTAAGTTAAGCCGCCAATAATATCTGGTCAGAGGTTTTTAATTCCCGGGATTAGCGCTGTCATCCTTCTCTCTACATTCTCGTGTTATGACTCCCAATATACATCTGCCTTATTCTAAGCATTTTTACATTGATATTCTTAATGGAGATCCATACTAATCATGACATTCAGATCTCTCTCGCATTCAGATCCGACAGGTTTAACACTGTCCAGTTGATACATGGTAACTTATATCTAAGGCTTGGAACCCAGCGTGTCATTACGGGCTATTCATACCCGTGCCACCTCTTGGGTGGCTTAATCTTTATCAATCAATCTACGTGTCACCACTACTCTGCCTCTGTCAATGTTTCGTCCAGTGTAAAAAGTCTCTTAAGTCTGTGGCGATTTTGAGTCTTGTGAGTACATTTCCCACATTACTTTTGTGCCACAGTAAATTTGCATATCAGTCTTGATATGCAAGTCTCTTCAGTCTTGTATCTGAAGAGTTTATAAATTATCCCCCAGTCTCCTCCTCCTCTTCCTTGTCGTCTTCTAGCTCCCCCTCCTCCTCCTCCCGCTGCTCCTTGGTGTACTCGTTCGTCCATAATTTATTTCACCTTTATTGAGACGGATGAAGAAATAATAAAGTGGCATTACGCTCCAATATTAACCCGGCGCAGTAAATAGTGTTGGGGCTCATATTTATGTGCCGTCTCATATATCATCCATGATAATTGCCTCACATTGCTACAATTATAGACCCGGGACTGTACGCCTCTTGCTCTCTCTGTCTTGCCGCCAGGTGTGGGGTGGTGTGGTGTGGTGGTGTGTTGTGGTGTGATGTGGTGTGGTGTGGTGGTGTGGTGGTGGTGTGTTGTGGTGTGATGTGGTGTGGTGGTGGTGTGGTGGAGTGGTAGTGTGATGTGAAGTGGCGGTGTGTTGTGGTGTGTGGTGGTGTGGTGTGGGGTAGTGTGGTGTGGTGTGGTGGTGGTGTGGTGTGGTGTGGTGTGGGGTGGTGTGGTGTGGTGTGGTGTGGTGGTGTGGTGTGGTGTGGTGTGGTGTGGTGTGGGGTGGTGTGGTGTGGTGGTGGTGTGGTGGTGTGGTGTGGTGGTGGTGTGTGATGTGGTGGTGTGGTGGTGGTGTGGTGTGGTGGTGGTGTGTGATGTGGTGGTGTGGTGGTGGTGTGGTGTGATGTAGTGGTGTGGGGTGATATGGTGTGGTGTAGTGGTGTGGTGTGGTGTGGTGGTGGTGTGATGTGGTGTGGTGTGATGTGGTGTGGTGGTGTGATATGGTGGAGTGGTGTGATGTGGCGGTGTGTGGTGATGTGTGGTGAGGTATATATACAACATATGATAGAGACAAACCTCAGCAGTTGGAGGTTCACTCCAGAGAGCACAATTAGACTAAGGGACCAGACAAGACCCTGGCTACGACCACATGGAGTCGAAGTCATGTTCCAACCACTCACAAAATTTACAAGATCTCACCGGAAAGCTTAAATACCAGACAGCTGCAAGACACTCAACACAGGGTCAATATACAACAACGGCAGACAGACACAACTAACTCGTTATCTTGAGATGATTTCGGGGCTTTAGTGTCCCCGCGGCCCGGTCCTCGACCAGGCCTCCACCCCCAGGAAGCAGCCCGTGACAGCTGACTAACACCCAGGTACCTATTTTACTGCTAGGTAACAGGGGCATAGGGTGAAAGAAACTCTGCCCATTGTTTCTCGCCGGCGCCCGGGATCGAACCCGGGACCACAGGATCACAAGTCCAGTGTGCTGTCCGCTCGGCCGACTCGACTACCGGCCAGTGTCCTCTCACTTGATCTGACGGTGTAGAACATTGTAACAACGAAAGCTAGAACATTTGGAAAGAAAGGCATGCATAACGAGGCACTCACTGAATGACAATTACTGAATTGCCATTCAATAATGGCAACTCCTGCTTCACAAACCTGATCAAATTACAAGGCAGTGAGCTAATTATGAGACAAGACAGTTGAGGACAGACTGTAGAGGCTTGACTGTCAGGTCTTGCACATTACTTCCAATGACACTACTTCTGTCTGTTAGATAAAGAGGCTGTGGATATAACGATGCTGGGAATAGTGCAGGGGCCAGATTCACGAAGCAGTTACGCAAGTACTTATGAACGTGTACATCTTTCCTCAATCTTTGACGGCTTTGGTTACATTTATTAAACAGTTTACAAGCATGAAAACTTGCCAATCAACTGTTGTTATTGTTATAAACAGCCTCCTGGTGCTTCGGAGCTCATTAACTGTTTAATAATTGGAAACAAAGCCGCCAAAACTTGAGAAAAGATATACAGGTTCGTAAGTGCTTGCGTAACTGCTTCGTAAATCTGGCCCCAGAATGGGAGCATTACCAGTGTAAGCGTCACCGTCAGGAGCCCCACAACCCCAGCTCAACCAGACGTCTCCAGCGGGCTCCCGCAGGGGCCACGTCTTGGGCCAATCCCGGAGGGAACAGACTCTTCCTATCAGTATTTGATGAAGTCAAAATATTTAGTATGAACAAATAGGAAGACTTCTTGCAGAAACTTTGCACTACTGGATATACTACAAGAATACGTTAACTAATGGCTATTGAAAGTTCAACTCCAACAAATGCAATGTAACGCAGATATGAACTAGGGACAAGAGGTTCAATACAAAGTAAAAATAATAATGAAAAACCTTACTGGAGTCGTATAAAGGGACCGAGGAATAAACATGACACTCATCTGATCATCTGAAGTAAACTTTACACATATTCTATTATCTCAAATGAACATCATCATCATCAACTGGATATGATCGTCAGAAATATAAACAAAAGCGTTCAAGTCAATTGTAAACAACCTATGTCAGACGAGCTTTAAAATATGCAGCACCAGCGTGGAATCTTTATATTTCACCAGACTAGTCCCAGAGCAGCTAGGACTGAGCTACAAGGACCAAAGCAGTTAAGCCTCATGTCACTGAAAGACGGGGAAAAGGAAGACATGATTACTGCTTACAAAATTCTCACTGGAACAGACACAAAAGATATGGACAGTTGATTTACTAGGTGTAGTACACGAACAGGGAAGTAATAGTTGGCAACTAAGTACACAAATGAGCCACACAGACATTTAGCAAGTGTCAGGAACAAATGGAATGGGTTAAGAAGTGAAGAGGAGGAGCACACGTACGCACGCACGCACGCACACACACACACGCACACACACACACAGAAGTAGGTCTGGTAGCTGAGTGGACAGCGTGCAGGACTCTGCACGCTGTGTGACCCGGGTTCGATTCTGTGGCCCGGGTTCGATTCCCGGACCAGACAGAAACAAATGGGCAAAGTTTCTTTCACCCTGAATGCCCCTGTTACCTAGCAGTAAATAGGTACCAGGAAATTAGACAGCTGTTACGGAGCTGCTTCCTCTGTGTGTGTGTGTGTGTGTGTGTGTGTGTGTGTGTGTGTGTGTGTGTGTGTGTGTGTGTGTGTGTGTGTGTGTGTGTGTGTGTGTGTGTGTGTGGAAAAAATTAGTAGTTAGTAAAAGTTGATTGACAGTTGAGAGGCAGGCCGAAAGAGCAAAGCACAACCCCCGCAAGCACAACTAGGTGAATACACACACACACACACACACACACACACACACACACACACACACACACACACACACACACATACACACACACACACACACACACACACACACACACCCACACACACACACACCCACACACACCCACACCCACACACACCCACACACACACACACCCACACACACACACACCCAACCCACCCACCCAACCCACCTCACCCGCCACAGTTTTGACCCACCAGTATTGCAAGTGGCTCCCTGCATATGCGATTAGCGGCTGAGGTTGACATGTCTACGCCACAATGGGAGTCTGAAGATGAGATTCTTGCACGGGCGGTGATCAACGACGACAACAACCCAGCCAATCACAAGGGGGAAATATTTTCAACTGCCAGTCATAGAGAGGGGAAAAGGGGAGAGTTGGGGAGGGGAGGGAAGGAGGGGAGGGATTAAGACACTTCAACCCCACTTCCCTGTCAAGAGCAGGACAAAAATGCACGGCCTTATGAAACGATTCCCTTGGGGTTATTTCTAGTGAATAGGGGGGTTGGGGGGGGTGGTAGTAGTGGTGGCTGTGGTGGTAGTGGTGGCTGTGTAGTGGGTGGTTGTGGTGGTAGTGGTGGCTGTGTGGTGGTGGCTGTGGTAGTAGTGGTGGCTGTGGTGGTAGTGGTGGCTGTGGTGGTAGTGGTGGCTGTGTAGTGGTGGGAGGGAAGTGTCGTATAGGGAAGGAAGAGGGTAGGATGATGAGGAAGATTAAGAAAGGTGAGAAAGAAGGGAAAGTCGAAGGAGAGAGCAATAAGAGGTACGGGAATTGGCAGAGGTAGGGATGAATCGTGAAAATAAAAAAAAAAGATGAGGGGGGAGGATAATAAAAGAATGAGGAGCAATGAGTCAAGTAGAAGAACAGAATTGTAGAATTTATACAAGTATGAAGTGTGATTGATGAGGAGAAACGTGAGAGAGAAGATGGAAGAGTTATGAGGGGATGAGTGCCTCATAAAGTGGGGTAAAAGACGGGTTATGAGGGAGAGAAGGATAAGGGGTGAGACGTGTGGTATAGTGCAGAGTGAGGAGGTGACACACCTGACTGTGACAGGTGTGCAATGAGGGGGGGGGATAACAGGTGTTAAGATGTCAGTTCCAAGTGAAGGTGTAAATTGATTGATGACAGGTGTAGAATGATGACAAATGTGAATTGAATGCTGCCAGAAGTGAACCGATTGATGAGAAGTGTGAACTGACTGATGACAGGTGGGAACTGACTGATGACAGGTGGGAACTGACTGATGACAGGTGGGAACTGAGAGATGACAGGTGGGAACTGACTGATGACAGGTGGGAACTGACAGATGACAGGTGGGAACTGACTGATGACAGGTGGGAACTGACAGATGACAGGTGGGAACTGACTGATGACAGGTGGGAACTGACTGATGACAGGTGGGAACTGACTGATAACAGGTATGAATTGAGTGGGTTATATGTTTACCTGTGGCTGTTATTTTTCCAGCTCAGCCTGAGGCCAGGTTTCCCTGATGAAAACCTGTTCAGTAAAGCTGTTGGTGGAAGTGGCCAGCAGGCTCCCACATCCGTCATAGTCTAACTGATCAGCCTCACGTGGGAATAATAATAATAAAAAAAGATTGGCGAAAAAGAGTGGAAAGCGAGGGCTAAAGGAGAGGGGAGGTGTGAGCTAAGAGGGGTGAGGGAAGTGTGAGGAGAGTGAAGATGTTAAGTGTGAGGGGGGAGAAGAGATGTGCTGCCCCTCACAGCTCGGGTGTGAGGAGGTTATCTTGAGATGAGATCTTGAGATGATTTCGGGGCTTTAGTGTCCCCGCGGCCCGGTTCTCGACCAGGCCTCCACCGGAGCAGACAAGAAAGGTGAGGGCTTCCAACACAGTGGACTCCTGTTTGTAAGTAGGAATTTCCTGATGTGTCCACATCTTAACCCAAGTATGAGAACACTTAGCCCGCCCCCCACCCACGCCCACACCAATACCAGCCCCCCATACCTGAGTACCAGGAACAGAGTGGGAGGAATGAGGGG
>NC_091211.1:18746111-18748611 GCF_040958095.1 Procambarus clarkii
CTATAGCTATATTGATATTACAGTTTTATAAAAAAAATAAAACAAAACTAAAATATTTCAATAAATTGTAAAGTAACTCAGGATATTTTCAATTTTGTTATAAAATCTCTATTGTTAAATAAAACTGAAAAAGAATTTCCTGATATTTAAAACTTGCGTATAGCGAATTGAATTTGAAAACTTCATCCTAAAATTCTGTGTGTCTTAACAGAAAACGAGGAGAATAAATGGGGAGGTAAATGTAACAGCCCCATAAGTGCAATTATGTACTATGTATGACAGTCAGAAAATGTACTTATTACACTTAGTATTAAACCGTACTGTCAATTCGGAGGATGGGTCGCGTCTATGACAGCTGCACAGATGACCAGGTACCTTAATGTGTTAACAAACGATGAAGCGTTCCTGCGTCATTTACTGATTTCCAAACTGCTTTTGATACTGCAAGTAGAGAACTAATCTTAGAAGAACTAACCTTCTGAAGTTAATGGAAGACTGTTGACATGACTTGGGAGGGGGGGGGGACTAGAGCAACAGCACCGCCTCAGTCATTTTGATGGGGTTTAAAAGTAATAATTCTGCACCCTTTAAGTTGGCTTTCTGATTCTCTTAATTCTTACCTTTATTCTCTTATTCTTACCTTCAGGCTGTCTCTGTTACCTTCATCTCACCTTTCATTTCACTCTATTATATTAAACTGTCTTTTCCATTCCTTCAATCACACGACTTGATAATGGACCAAAACGAACCGAAACGTCGTCATTTCTCGATCTTCACATGTGTGGTTTGGGGGGTCAACCATTCCTGTATATTGCAGACGAGGAGTCACAATAACGTGGCTGAAGTATGTTGACCAGACCACACAGTAGAAGCTAAAGGGACGACGACGTTTCGATCCGTCCTGGACTATTCTCAAGTCGACTGTGAGACTCACAATCGACTTGAGAATGGTCCAGGACGGACCGAAACGTCGTCGTCCCTTCACCTTCTATTGTGTGGTCTGGTCACCATTCCTGTATATTGTTTGTACATGACTTCTTAATGATCACTATCCCCAGTGATCATTAAGTCCATTGTGGTCATATTGTGACGACAATATGACACATATGTGTCATATTGTGGTCACAATATGACACATATGTGTCATATTGCCCAGGGAACAGTGACAACATGAGGAGTGAGCAACACAATACAAGAAGCGGTGAGGACACTTGTGTGCTGCGAATAATTCGAATATTTACCGCTGATTAATTGGGAAATAACAGGCGATTAACATATTTGTTCGGTATAAATATTAATATTATTATTATTCCATGTTTATGCATTCTGGCTGTGATGCTGATATTATTCCGCGTTGATTAATATTAATCATTTGTAGTTTGTTGGTCGTTGTTGTTAGTAGGTGTGTGAGGGGTATATAGTTGGTGAGGAGTGAGTTGAAGGTATATAAGTGTGGACCTGTGCAGTATATCATACGAGTCCTAACATACTATATCATCCTCCATACCATAGTCCTTCCATACCATAGTCCTTTTATACCATAGTCCTTCCATACCATAGTGCTTCCATACCATAGTCCTTCCATACCATAGTGCTTCCATACCATAGTCCTTCCATACCATAGTCCTTCCATACCATAGTCCTTCCATACCATAGTGCTTCCATACCATAGTCCTTTTATACCATAGTCCTTCCATACCTTAGTCCTTCCATACCATAGTCCTTCCATACCATAGTCCTTCCATACCTTAGTCCTTTTATACCATAGTCCTTCCATACCTTAGTCCTTCCATACCATAGTCCTTCCATACCATAGTCCTTCCATACCTTAGTCCTTCCATACCATAGTCCTTCCATACCATAGTCCTTCCATACCTTAGTCCTTCCATACCATAGTCCTTCCATACCATACTCCTTCCATACCATAGTGCTTCCATACCATAGTCCTTTTATACCTTAGTCCTTTTATACCATAGTGCTTCCATACCATAGTGCTTCCATACCATAGTCCTTCCATACCATAGTCCTTCCATACCATAGTCCTTCCATACCTTAGTCCTTTTATACCATAGTCCTTCCATACCATAGTCCTTTTATACCATAGTCCTTCCATACCATAGTCCTTTTATACCATAGTCCTTTTATACCATAGTCCTTCCATACCATAGTCCTTCCATACCATAGTCCTTTTATACCATAGTCCTTCCATACCATAGTCCTTTTATACCATAGTCCTTTTATACCATAGTCCTTCCATACCATAGTCCTTCCATACCATAGTCCTTTTATACCATAGTCCTTCCATACCATAGTCCTTTTATACCATAGTCCTTTTATACCATAGTCCTTCCATACCATAGTCCTTCCATACCATACTCCTTCCATACCATACTCCTTCCATACCTTAGTCCTTTTATACCATATCACAAAAATGGGTTTTCAACCCATCTCAGATTTTCATGAAACTTGGTTGGATGGTGGAGGACATGAAGTAGTGTAC
>NC_091211.1:18753611-18818611 GCF_040958095.1 Procambarus clarkii
GGGCCTGGAGGGACCTGGAGGGACCTGGAGGGGCCTGGGTTCACGGTGACGATTCTCAAGTCTGAAACTGACCGAATCTGAGGTCTGACTCACTCTTAACAGACTTAGAAGCACACCAGACTGTGAATATGACAGGCCGGAGGGAAGGAACGGTACCCAACCACTTGGACTCTCGGGGGATCGAACACCGACCAGCAAGAGATGATACCACCGCTGTTCCGCCCAGTTAGTGGTTGAATCCCGGTGACCTTACTCTGGAACCGTGAATTTAAAAATCAATGCTAATTACCATTACTACAAGCGCTGACGAAGATAAAGTTCGTGCAGTGACGAGACGCCCTTAACTGGATACTTGGAATTATTAAGGAATTACTCTCACAAAGAGGGTTGACAAGCTGTTTTAATTCCACTTGAAATCAGCTTTATGTTATAAGAGCTCTGTGTTCAAAGAGGACTCTTAATAAGAGCTCTGTGTTCAAAGAGGACTCTTAATCCTCCCTGAATCAATTGATGTAAAATGCTTAATAGGCTTCTTATTGGTTTGCTGCTTCAGATGTATTTTTATGTCTCATTCTATAATGTATAAGTTAATGTTCGTAAATTGTAAACAATTTATTCCACTCGGCATCATCGCTTTATTACTTAGTTTGGCAGGTATAAATATCATGATGATTAGTGCTAGGCTATTCGTATCACATTTTCTTTACCAAATGATTAATTTGAATTTGTGGTAAACTATTATAAATGCGCAGTTATTTTTACGAATTATATTATATTGAATATGTCCCACTATAAAAACATACACCAGCGAATGTAGTTTTTAATTCACTATAAATTTGTTATTGCTACTACTGTTGCCAGTACCACTACTGTTGCCAGTACCACTACTGTTGCCAGTACCACTACTGTTGCCAGTACCACTACTGTTGCCAGTACCACTACTGTTGCCAGTACTAGGCCTACTAATGTTACTATCACTACTACTATTAGTATTATCGGGAGACATCTCCCGTCACGCAGGGTGCAGTCGCACCTCCACTGATCTCCAGTATCAGCTATTGATACTGGTAATGGCTCAAAAGGGCCACCACCTACGGGCTATTCATGCCCGTGCCACCTTTTGGGTGGCTTAATCTTCATCAATCAATCAATATTAGTATTAATATTGATTGATTGATTCATATTGTCTTTCCCAACTACACGTCCAAAGGGAAAACGGTTGACACATGACTAGTGCCAGAATTAAAAGGACTAAAATATAAGGACAGGGGTTATGTGAACTCACAAAACCCTAAAGAGAAGGAACAGATAAGACATGATCACTATATACAAGATACTGATGGAATGGACAAGGCGGACAGTTTTCAAGTGGGAGAAAAAAAGAGCAAGCGCACGTAAGATGTAAATGAAAACAAATAGGTAAGATTCAATTTCTTTCTTTATTATGCACCCCATACCCATCCCGTGGGGGGGGGGGGTGTAAAGGGGTTACAGAGGCACATAATCGGTTCAGGAACTGAACCCTCTAGTTCGTTTAGCTAAGGTAATAACAATCTTTAGACGCTAGTTACACAATTATTAATGTTATATATATATATATATATATATATATATATATATATATATATATATATATATATATATATATATATATATATATATATATATATATATATATATATATATGTGTACATACAAAAGAATGGGGGTGGTAGGAGAAGATAATATTAGTGTTCAGTGAGAAACCACAAGGTCTCCTCTGAATACTTTTTATTTTCTTCTCCGAGGCTATGGGTCCCCACATTGGCACCAGAGGTGGTACCCTCACAAACTTTTATATATATATATATATATATATATATATATATATATATATATATATATATATATATAATATATATAATCACCTACACAAATCAATAATCTTTTACATCACATGTGATTCAACAAGAGGTTGACAAGTCACTAGACTAGGCGCGTGATAGGTTCACGTGAGCATGGAGTGATATCAGGAGAAAGCGCCAAGCCATTACGACTATACAGCACTGGGAAGGGGTCAGGATAAGGATTTGGGATGGGACGGGGGGAAAGGAATGGTGACCAACCACTTGTGGACGGTCGGAGATTGAACGCTGATCTGCATGAAGCGAGGCCGTCGCTCTACCGTCCACCCCAAGTGGTTGAGCGCAGGTCACAAGGAGTAACAGGTCACAGGTCAGAACACACGGGTAATGTCACCAGGTCACTGTGGCACTACTATGGGACACACCAGTTATTTTTTAAAAGTTATTTCCAGTTATTTATTTTTAAAGGTATTTTATTACACTGAACTAGTGCTCCCAACCATTTTTTATATTAACATGAACACGAAAGATAATTCTAAAATGGGACTTTGATTTAATTAGATCTGTATCAAGGCCGCTATATTAAACAAATGCTATTTGAACGTGTTTTGCTGGAATTACATGTCATTAGAGTCTTAATTCACTAAGCCGATTCGATAGCACTTTCTCACTGTGTGAAACAGTCTTAGCTATGAGCTGGCCTAGTTACGAACTGGGACCATGAGGTGTGAGGTGAACAGAAACACTGTGAGGACTCATACAGCATGGCGGAGCTGGGCGCAGACGACACCTGTTGAACGTGGCGCCTTGTCCACCACGCACACCCGCCCCGTGTCCGCATACCCTCACACAACTCTGACTTCTGCTTCACCTCCCCCCGCAATAACCCTTTATCCTAAGTTACGCTTGTTACTCTTCTATATACATGCTGGGATTAGAAATATTAGATGTCATTATTTGATATTTATCATGTCTGATGGAATTCTGAACTGAGAAAGTTAAAAATGATTGTCAAAGGGTGGAGTGTGGGGCGGGAGGAACGCAGGAGGTGCTGCCCCCACACGGTGTCTCGGGGAACTGGCGTGCGAGACGCAGTAGTCTGCATGGGAAAGTAAGCCACGGAGAATGGCGCTTGGGTCCACAGTTGCAGGAGGTGGTGCCAGTGGCCCAGACGGCCGAGCGGGGGCCACCCTGGCACCACTGGCTTGCTCCCACTGCCCTACTGACCTCCCACCCCAATGCTATGTTTACATTTTATACAATTTAAGATCGTACCAAAGAATGAATGTTCATTATTTCGTTCAGGCAAGGATAATATCCCTTAATCCGGGTCACTTCCAGGAAACACACACTTGAGAATTATTCCCCGGAGAGGTTCGCGGCTGCCTCTAATTGAGCAACAAGTGTACAGCCCAATTTACCTTGTATTACTGTCATCTTGAGGGTGAAGTCTGCAAGCGTTTGTATTAGTCTTCAACGCCTCCCCTGTCATGGCTAAGGTAAACATCTCTTCCTTCTCTCACCAAGCATTTATTCAACCACTTACGAAACCTCTCCATCTTTCCGCAATCTTGGCGGCGTTGTTTACAGTTATTAAAAAAGTTTATGAGCTCTGAAGCACTACGAGGTTGTTAATAACACTAATAACCGCGGGTTGTGAAGTTCCGAAGCTCGAATACTTTTTTAAGGTAAATAGAGCCGCTATGAACTGTGGAATGATGTACAGGTTTCGTAACTTGTTGCGTAAATGGTTGATGACTGGTGGGCGAGTAATACTGGAGCTCTACAGCCACGCGGCCATTATGGTGAGCCAACACTCACGGACCAACTCGTCTCTCTTCAAAACATGTTCAAAAATGCTCAGTAATATTAGTGAAGGATATCGGGTTTAAGCATTCACTGTTGTTCTCTGTTGACCAGTTCCTTGTAAATTGGGGGGCTTACCTGTTGTTTACCTGTTGATGATTTTGAGAGTTCTAATATCGCAGTTTAAATTGATACCTGGTTGATGGGGTTCTGGGAGTTGTTCTACTCCCCAAGCCCGGCCCGAGGCCAGGCTTGACTTGTGAGAGTTTGGTCCACCAGGCTGTTGCTTGGAGCGGCCCGCAGGCCCAAATATCCACCACAGCCCGGTTGGTCTGACACTATTTGAACTTCGGTGTTGATTATCTGGTCTCTGAGTGTGTCTCCGTAGCCATCACAGCCTAGCTGATCCGGAAACTAAGCATGCCAATGTCTCTCTTCGAAGCTACTCCAAGTTCAAGTATGTTTACTGAGATAAGAAAGAAATACATCTCAAAGGGATAGAGTAGCTTAACCTATTTCTACCCCCCGTTCGAAGCTACTCATATTCCAGCAACATTACATATATGACAGAAGAATTGTGTGCTCTGTACCTCTGGCTCCCAGACTCTTCATGTAATATATTTTCCACTTCCTGCCATGTCTCTCAACCTAGTGTGTTATAACAGTTGTGCAGGTTTGGCAGCTGACCCTCCAGTACTTCCCATGTGTATATTATTATATATCCTTCTCACCTCCGTTTGCCGCTCCTGTGCCAGATGAGTCCACTACGGGCTCACCATAGCCCGTGCTACTTGCCCCGCTCCTGTGCCAGGTAAGTTACGGGCTCACCATAGCCCGTGCTACTTGCCCCGCTCCTGTGCCAGATGAGTCCACTACGGGCTCACCATAGCCCGTGCTACTTGCCCCGCTCCTGTGCCAGATGAGTCCACTACGGGCTCACCATAGCCCGTGCTACTTGCCCCGCACCTGTGCCAGGTAAGTTACGGGCTCACCATAGCCCGTGCTACTTGCCCCGCTCCTGTGCCAGATGAGTCCACTACGGGCTCACCATAGCCCGTGCTACTTGCCCCGCTCCTGTGCCAGATGAGTCCACTACGGGCTCACCATAGCCCGTGCTACTTGCCCCGCACCTGTGCCAGGTAAGTTACGGGCTCACCATAGCCCGTGCTACTTGCCCCGCTCCTGTGCCAGGTAAGTTACGGGCTCACCATAGCCCGTGCTACTTGCCCCGCTCCTGTGCCAGGTAAGTTACGGGCTCACCATAGCCCGTGCTACTTGCCCCGCTCCTGTGCCAGGTAAGTTACGGGCTCACCATAGCCTGTGCTACTTGGAACTTGTTCCGAGTAGCTGAATCTATAACAACAACAACAACTCACCTCCGTTTCAAGAAGCACACTTTGAGTGCTGTGAGGCGGTCCGAGCAGTTAAGTTCACTTTTCTATGCGAACAGTAAATCATCTCAGGTCGGCGTTCTATCCCCGAGCGTGCAAGTGGTTGGGCACCATTCCTTTCCCCCGTCCCATCCCAAATCCTTATCCTTATCCCCTACAAGTGCTAAATAGTTGTAATGGCTTGCAGCTTTCTCCTGATAAGTTTTCCTTCCCTCAATGTTCTAGCTTTGTAACCTGCCCTACTTTGAAAGGTAACGCGAAAAACACGTTACTTTTCCCCTTCCTTGAAAGGTAACGCGAGGAACACGTTACCTTTCCCCTACCTTGAAGGGAACACGTTACCTTTCCCCTACCTTGAAGGGAACACGTTACCTTTCCCCTACCTTGAAAGGTAATGTGAGGAACAATATTGTATACATGATAACAACGTAGTGTTATACAACGCAGCTAAGAGTCCGGTTAGAGAGCAAGAGCCAGACATAGAGTCCTTACAGAGCCGTAGCAAGAGCCCCCCCCCCACCTTCCTCACACCCAGTCATCGGAGTAGTTGTTGACCAATAACTGAACTGGAAGATTCAATTGACCATCTTGCATGCAAAAATATCCAAAAGGTGCTTTGCAAAACTACAGAAAAATGTTTCATCTCTCTGACATTTCTGCATCACAGTCAGGAGTGACACACACACACACACACACACACACACACACACACACACACACACACACACACACACACACACACACACACACACACACACACAAACACACACACACACACACACACACACACACACACACACACACACACACACACACACACACACACACACACAAGGGGGTCAGTCAGGGGCTGGGGTGTGGGCGGTCAATGACCAGGGGCTGGGGGTGTGGGCGGTCAATTACCAGGGGCTGGGGGTGTGGGCGGTCAATGACCAGGGGGGGCTGCGGGTATGGGCGGTCAATGACCAGGGGCTGGGGGCGATCAATGACCAGGGGCTGGGGTGTGGGCGACAGTGACCAGGGGGCTGGGGGTGTGGGCGGTCAATTACCAGGGGCTGGGGGTGTGGGCGGTCAATTACCAGGGGGGGCTGCGGGTATGGGCGGTCAATGACCAGGGGCTGGGGGCGATCAATGACCAGGGGCTGGGGTGTGGGCGACAGTGACCAGGGGGCTGGGGGGTGTGGGCGACAGTGACCAGGGGGCTGGGGGTGTGGGCGGTCAATGACCAGGGGGCTGGGGGTGTGGGCGGTCAATGACCAGGGGGGGCTGGGGGTGTGGGCGGCGACAGTGACACAAGGCATAAAGCAGTAACGGCAGATGCTGATTCTCACAATACTGAAAATCAAGTGTTTATGCAAGATTGGGCATCCTCTTGCCAACATGTGTGTGTGGACTCACCTAGTTGTACTCGCCTAGTTGTGCTTGCGGGGGTTGAGCTCTGGCTCTTTGGTCCCGCCTCTCAACTGTTAATCAACTGGTGTACAGGTTCCTGAGCCTATTGGGCTCTATCATATCTACACTTGAAACTGTGTATGGAGTCAGCCTCCATCACATCACTGCCTAATGCATTCCATTTGTTAACTACTCTGACACTGAAATAATTCTTTCTAATGTCCCTGTGGCTCATTTTAGTACTAAGTTTCCATCTGTGTCCCCTTGTTCGTGTCCCACCCGTGCTAAAGTGTTTGTCTTTGTCCACCCTGTCAATTCCCCTGAGAATTTTGTAGGTGGTTATCATGTCTCCCCTTACTCTTCTGTTTTTCAGGGACGTGAGGTTCACCTCCAATGCCTTTCCTCGTAGCTCATTCCTCTCGGTTCCGGGACGAGCCTGGTGGCATACCGCTGAATCTTCTCTAACTTTGTCTTGTGTTTAACTAGGTATGGACTCCAGGCTGGAGCTGCATATTCCAGGGTTGGTCTGACATAAGTGGTATACAAGGTCCTGAACGATTCCTTACACAAGTTTCTAAAGACAGTTCTTATGTTGACCAACCTAGCATATGCCGCTGATGATATTCGTTTGATGTGGGCCTCTGGGGACAAGTTCTGGGGTTGGTGTGATATCAACCGTGATATCAGCCTCTCAACTATCAATCCATCAACTGTCACTAACTCCCTCCCCCCCCCCTCCCCCACATCCAGGAAGCAGCCCGTAACAGCTGTCTAACTCCCAGGTACCTATTTACTGCTACATAACAGAAGCATCAGGGTGAAAGAAACTCTGGCCATTTGTTTCCGCCGGCGCCAGGAATCGAACCCCCCGGTCCACAGGACTACGTATCCAGCGTGCTGTCCACTCAGCCACCAGCGCCCATACAGCACTGTGTATAGTTGAAGTCACCTCTAGAACTGTATGCACAAGAGGTCACCTCTAGAACTGTATGCACAGGAGGTCGCCTCTAGCGCTGTATGCACAAGAGGTCGCCTCTAGAGGTGTATGCACAAGAGGTCGCCTCTAGAGCTGTATGCACAAGAGGTCGCCTCTAGCGCTGTATGCACAAGAGGTCGCCTCTAGAGGTGTATGTACAAGAGGTCGCCTCTAGAGGTGTATGCACAAGAGGTCGCCTCTAGAGCTGTATGTACAAGAGGTCGCCTCTAGAGCTGTATGTACAAGAGGTCGCCTCTAGAGCTGTATGTACAAGAGGTCGCCTCTAGAGGTGTATGCACAAGAGGTCGCCTCTAGAGGTGTATGCACAAGAGGTCGCCTCTAGAGCTGTATGCACAAGAGGTCGCCTCTAGAGCTGTATGCACAAGAGGTCGCCTCTAGCGCTGTATGCACAAGAGGTCGCCTCTAGAGGTGTATGCACAAGAGGTCGCCTCTAGAGGTGTATGCACAAGAGGTCGCCTCTAGAGGTGTATGCACAAGAGGTCGCCTCTAGAGGTGTATGCACAAGAGGTCGCCTCTAGAGGTGTATGCACAAGAGGTCGCCTCTAGAGGTGTATGCACAAGAGGTCGCCTCTAGAGGTGTATGCACAAGAGGTCGCCTCTAGAGGTGCATGCACAAGAGGTCGCCTCTAGAGGTGTATACACAAGAGGCCGCCTCTAGGAGCTGTATACACAAGAGGTCGCCTCTAGGGCTGTATACACAAGAGGTCGCCTCGCCAACACCCTCAGGTAACCCGCTCCGCTGACTCGCTCTACTGGAGAGCCTTTCTAGGTGTGCCTCTGATGCCTTCCATCCATGGCGCTCTATCCTTCGGTATTTCCTCTTGATCAACAGGTATTGTCCCGTCCATCCTGGCGGCGTGGGGTGGTATATGTGGGGGGGGGGGAGTGGCTGGGGGGAGTGGCTGGGGGGAGTGGCTGGGGGGAGTGGCTGGGGGGAGTGGCTGGGGGGAGTGGCTAGGGGGAGTGGCTAGGGGGAGTGGCTGGGGGGAGTGGCTGGGGGGAGTGGCTGGGGGAGTGGCTGGGGGGAGTGGCTAGGGGGAGTGGCTGGGGGGAGTGGCTGGGGGGAGTGGCTGGGGGGAGTGGCTGGGGGGAGTGGCTGGGGGGAGTGGCTAGGGGGAGTGGCTGGGGGGAGTGGCTAGGGGGAGTGGCTGGGGGGAGTGGCTGGGGGGAGTGGCTGGGGGGAGTGGCTGGGGGGAGTGGCTGGGGGGAGTGGCTAGGGGGAGTGGCTGGGGGGAGTGGCTGGGGGGAGTGGCTGGGGGGAGTGGCTGGGGGGAGTGGCTAGGGGGAGTGGCTGGGGGGAGTGGCTGGGGGGAGTAGCTGGGGAGGGAGTGGCTGGGAGGGGGAAATAGACAGTAGCAAGGGGGAGAGTAGTAGTTGTGGCAGGAGGGGGGGAAGGGGCTAGGGGGAGAGGGGGAGGGGGGAGACGGGGGAGGGGAGAGACGGGGGAGCTGGGAGACGGGGGAGGGGAGAGACGGGGGAGGGGAGAGACGGGGGAGGGGGGAGACGGGGGAGGGGACAGACGCGGGAGGGGAGAGACGGGGGAGCGGGGAGACGGGGAAGCGGGGAGACGGGGGAGCGGGGAGACGGGGGCTCGGGGAGGGGGGAGGGAAAGGGGGGCTGAGAGAGGAGGCGAGGAAAGAGCTGCGTCACACCTGTCAACTTGTGTGAAGGTGTCGTACACCTGTGATCTAATGCCAGGGGGGGGAGGACATGACCTTCATAAGCCTAACCCCGTCTGTGTATGGTTTATATGAATACACACACCTGTGGTGACGGGTGGACACGTGTACACACACCTGTGGTGACGGGTGGACACTTGTACACACACCTGTGGTGACGGGTGGACACTTGTACACACACCTGTGGTGACGGGTGGACACTTGTACACACACCTGTGGTGACGGGTGGACACTTGTACATACACCTGTGGTGACGGGTGGACACTTGCACACACACCTGTGGTGACGGGTGGACACTTGTACACACACCTGTGGTGACGGGTGGACACTTGTACACACACCTGTGGTGACGGGTGGACACTTGTACACACACCTGTGGTGACGGGTGGACACTTGTACACACATACCTGTGGTGACGGGTGGACACTTGTACACACACCTGTGGTGACGGGTGGACACTTGTACACACACCTGTGGTGACGGGTGGACACTTGTACACACACCTGTGGTGACGGGTGGACACTTGTACACACACACCTGTGGTGACGGGTGGACACTTGTACACACACCTGTGGTGACGGGTGGACACTTGTACACACACACCTGTGGTGACGGGTGGACACTTGTACACACACCTGTGGTGACGGGTGGACTCTTGTACACACACACCTGTGACGGGTGGTGATGGGGGTGGATATAGGGGTCCCACATGTGATGGGGGGGGTGGATATGGGGATCCCACATGTGATGGGGGAGGATATGGGGGTCCCACATGTGATGGGAGGATATGGGGGTCCCACTTGTGATGGGGTGGATATGGGGGTCACACATGTGATGGGGGAGAATATGGGGGTCCCACATGTGATGGGGGGAGGATATGGGTGTCCCACATGTGAACATGTGAGACCCATGACAGTGGGTATCCCGCGCATGTTGAACAATAATTGCCTATTTACTCATGACGGTGAATACACCTACAGCCTTAACGGTAACAAAGGCGCCTTACACACCCTGCCACTCACACCCTGGACCCAACAATGGTCAGCTCACACCCTGGACCCAACAATGGTCCGCTCACACCCTGGACCCAACAATGGTCAGCTCACACCCTGGACCCAACAATGGTCAGCTCACACCCTGGACCCAACAATGGTCAGCTCACACCCTGGACCCAACAATGGTCCGCTCACACCCTGGACCCAACAATGGTCCGCTCACACCCTGGACCCAACAATGGTCAGCTCACACCCTGGACCCAACAATGGTCAGCTCACATCCTGGACCCAACAATGGTCAGCTCACACCCTGGACCCAACAATGGTCAGCTCACACCCTGGTCCCAACAATGGTCAGCTCACATCCTGGACCCAACAATGGTCAGCTCACACCCTGGACCCAACAATGGTCAGCTCACACCCTGGACCCAACTATGGTCAGCTCACACCCTGGACCCAACAATGGTCAGCTCACACCCTGGACCCAACTATGGTCAGCTCACACCCTGGACCCAACAATGGTCAGCTCACACCCTGGACCCAACAATGGTCAGCTCACACCCTGGACCCAACAATGGTCAGCTCACAGCCTGGACCCAACAATGGTCAGCTCACACCCTGGACCCAACAATGGTCAGCTCACCCTGGACCCAACAATGGTCAGCTCACACCCTGGACCCAACAATGGTCAGCTCACACCCTGGACCCAACAATGGTCAGCTCACACCCTGGACCCAACATAGTTTAACTCACACTGACAGTGAAAAAGTTCTTTCTAACGTCCCTGTGGCTCATTTGGGTACTAAGTTTCCACCTGTGTCCCCTTGTTCGTGTCCCACCCGTGCTAAGTAGGTTGTATCACCCGTAGATGTGCTGTGAAAATTACCCATCATTCTTGCATGATGCTTTTGCGTCCACAGTCCCTTTTTTCCTCCAATGTGGTATGATCCAGTTCCCCTCGTGACCTGGTGTTTACCTGGAGTGGGTTCCGAGAGTTATTCTACTCCCCAAGCCTGGCCTGGGGAGTAGAATAACTCCCTAGAGTTAGACCTTGTTCCTTGTTGGTAAGGAGCATTATTGTTGCAAACCTTTTCCAGCGGGGATTTATTTCTATTTATTTCTTCCTTCACTCGACGAGTGAGTCTCACTTTAGGTAGTATATAGCCTTCCAAGGCACCTTTGTCTAGGTTCTTGAAGGCTATCCGGACGTTAGCCAGCTGGGTATGTTGCGGACTTTGATTAGCTGGTGGGTTCCCAGTGTGGTGGGACAGGTGGGTTCCCAGTGTGGGGGGACAGGTTGGTTCCCAGTGTGGGGGGACAGGTGGGTTCCCAGTGTGGGGGACAGGAGGGTTCCCAGTGTGGGAGGACAGGTGGGTTCCCAGTGTGGGGGGACAGGTGGGTTCCCAGTGTGGGAGGACAGGTGGGTTCCCAGTGTGGGGGACAGGTGGATTCCCAGTGTGGGAGGACAGGTGGGTTCCCAGTGTGGGGGGACAGGTGGGTTCCCAGTGTGGGGGGGACAGGTGGGTTCCCAGTGTGGGGGGACAAGTAGGTTCCCAGTGTGGGGGGACAAGTAGGTTCCCAGTGTGGGAACAAGCGAAAGGAAACATGGCCAAACGACTTGTCCTGCCCTGGAATCAAACCCGGGACCATGTGCTTGTGAACTACCCGACTACCAACACACACACTTTCTCTGGTGCAGAAAGATATCTTCCCTTCATGCTGCACGGCTTCTGGAGTCTTCTCACTCCTGTTCTTATTAAAATAACTTTACACTGCTCTTGGATGAAGTCCAGAGTGGTAGTCCAGAGTGGTAGTCCAGAGTGGTAGTCCAGAGTGGTAATCCTGAGTGGTAGTCCAGAGTGGTAGTCCAGAGTGGTAGTCCAGAGTGGTAGTCCAGAGTGGTAGTCCAGAGTGGTAGTCCAGAGTGGTAGTCCAGAGTGGTAGTCCAGAGTGGTAGTCCAGAGTGGTAGTCCAGAGTGGTAGTCCAGAGTGGTAGTCCTGAGTGGTAGTCCAGAGTGGTAATCCTGAGTGGTAGTCCAGAGTGGTAGTCCAGAGTGGTAGTCCAGAGTGGTAGTCCAGAGTGGTAGTCCAGAGTGGTAGTCCAGAGTGGTAGTCCTGAGTGGTAGTCCAGAGTGGTAATCCTGAGTGGTAGTCCAGAGTGGTAGTCCAGAGTGGTAGTCCAGAGTGGTAGTCCAGAGTGGTAGTCCAGAGTGGTAGTCCAGAGTGGTAGTCCTGAGTGGTAGTCCAGAGTGGTAGTCCAGAGTGGTAGTCCAGAGTGGTAGTCCAGAGTGGTAGTCCAGAGTGGTAGTCCAGAGTGGTAGTCTAGAGTGGTAGTCCAGAGTGGTAGTCCTGAGTGGTAGTCCAGAGTGGTAATCCTGAGTGGTAGTCCAGAGTGGTAGTCCTGAGTGGTAGTCCAAAGTGGTAGTCCAGAGTGGTAGTCCAGAGTGGTAGTCCAGAGTGGTAGTCCAGAGTGGTAGTCCAGAGTGGTAGTCCAGAGTGGTAGTCCTGAGTGGTAGTCTAGAGTGGTAGTCCAGAGTGGTAGTCCAGAGTGGTAGTCCAGAGTGGTAGTCCTGAGTGGTAGTCCAGAGTGGTAGTCCTGAGTGGTAGTCCAGAGTGGTAGTCCAGAGTGGTAGTCCAGAGTGGTAGTCTAGAGTGGTAGTCCAGAGTGGTAGTCCTGAGTGGTAGTCCAGAGTGGTAGTCCAGAGTGGTAGTCCAGAGTGGTAGTCCAGAGTGGTAGTCCAGAGTGATAGTTCAGAGTGGTAGTCCGGAGTTCATCTTCAAGTATCCTCAACACTGGCATGAGTTTAATTGTCCGTTATGTAGTCTTAACAAACTATCGCTGAGGTAATGTACTCAGAAATCCCCTCCGTCGTCCAACATGGCAATGTTCAAAGATACGCCAACATTATGTAGCCTGTGTAGCACCTGGTTACCTGGTTGATACCTGGTTGATGGGGATCTGGGAGTTGTTCTACTCCCCAAGCCCGGCCCGAGGCCAGGCTTGACTTGTGAGAGTTTGGTCCACCAGGCTGTTGCTTGGAGCCTCTTATGAGGGACTATGTCGAGAGCTCTCTGCCAATGGAAAAAGATGCAGTCTGCCTAGCTATCTATATCTCACTTCTAGACGGCCCGGAGCATAACACGGCTAGTCGGGTCGGGTCGGGTCAGGTCAGGTCAGGTCAGGTCGGGTCGGGTCGGGTCGGGTCGAGACGAGACGGGTCGAGACGAGACGGGTCGAGACGGGTCGGGTCGGGTCGGGAGGTTCGTCGGGTCGGACTGAGTGACAAGTCCTCACCAGTCCCACAAAGGCGCCTCCGACACACACCTGCCGCCCTCATCATCATCTCCCCAGGTAAAGGATACCAGGCTTTTAAGACTTAATAACAATATCAAATTGATAATGAGCCAAATTACACCATCAACGTCAAGTAGCGAAAGACTTACGAGTTGTGGAATGTTGTGGTGTCGGCGGGTGGTGGTGGTGGGGTGTGGTGGTGGTGGAGTGGCGAGTATAACCCCACCCCGCCCACCGCAACCCACCCCCACCAACACCGGTAGTTACCGCTTGTTCACGCCCTACTCCTTAAATTCTTTCCCAATGTCCCCTCCCACGCGACGCGTAATAAAGAGGGAAGGGAAGACATGCGAAGGTATCATTGCTTCGGCTCGAGCGTCGGCGGTCGGCTCGGGCGTCGGGCGTCGGTACAGTAAGCAGACGCAAGGCGAGGCGGCCCCCAGCTCCGAGCCCCGGGATTAATTGATCTTTCATGGATGGTAATTACGATAGTTGCGGCCAATAGAGTGCAACGGGGTGAGCAGGGGTGGAGGAAGTACTACGTCATCGCGGCGGCCTGATGGCCAGGTACCCCGCTGGGCGAGTCATTAACAGCCGCTACTGTCAGCCTCCCCCCGACCTCCCCCACACTTACCACCCACTACCACAATTACCCACAATTCCCCCAAACTTTCCACATACCCCCCACAATCCCCCAAACTTACCAAATGCCCCCACAATTCACTCACCTCTCCACAATTCGTATCAATTCCTCTACGTTCCCGCTATCCCGATTGTCTAGATATCAGATACCGTCTAGATACCGTTATGGAGTGTCTAATTGTTTCTTGAATACGTTTGTTCCGGCAATATATCTTATGTTTGTTGGTAGTAAATTCAAGAGAATCTCTGATGTTCACGCAGTATTTGGCTATAACTATGGCGTCTCTAATTTTCACTGGCTCTATTCTGCACTTCCTGCCATATCATTCTCTCAAATATGTCATTTTTCTGTGCAAAATTTGCACCTGGTTTTCCAATATTTGTCCTTTATACATTATTTGATACCTCTCTCCATTCCTTTTCAGAGAGTACATTTTGAGAGCTTTGAAACGGTACTAATAATTTAGATGTTTTATATTGTCTATGTGTGTGTCGTAAATTTTCTCAGTATTGCCTCTTATTTCAGGAAACTCTCCTGTAAGTGAAGTGAGTACTGACCAGTACCTAAGTTGGACGGGTCACCAGTACCTAAGTTGGACCGGTCACCAGTACCTAAGTCGGACGGGTCACCAGTACCGTTGGACTGGTCACCAGTACTTAAGTTGGACCGGTCACCAGTACCTAAGTTGGACCGGTCACCAGTACCTAAGTTGCACCGGTCATCAGTACTGTTGCACCGATCACCAGTACCGTTGCACCGGTCACCAGTATCGTTGCACCGGTACCGTTGCAAAGTCGGTCAGCCGGTCACCAGTTCCCCGGTCACCACCAAGGCGACGGGGAAGCAGCCGAGGCTCCGGTAGTCGCCTTACTGGCCACTCTCCCGGTTCAGTAACATCTATTTGGGCCCCCTACTAATTAGCCGGATCTCTACTGACTGATTATTACATGACTAGATGTTGTCATGGCAACGGGGTGTGATGGAGGGCTAGGGGGGGGGAGGAGGAGGAGGGGTGGGGAGGGGTGGGGGGGCGAGGAGGGGGTGGGGGGCGGGGTTGCTGAAGAGGGAAGGAGACGAAGTCGGTCTACTAAGTGCAAGGAAGCGATGGAAATCTATTTAATAAGCAGCTCTCCCGGGGCTACACGACGCAGCTCTGTATCTGACTAGGCGTCTAACCAGGCTATTAGACGCAGCTTCTTGCATTCTGACGTACGAGTCACTGTCCGTGGTTGATCAGGTGTCCTCTGGGGGCGTTTCTTAACTTCTCGAATACCATGACGGATCTGCTAGCTCTTCTCCGAGGGAGGGTGTTGAAGCCTGAGCCCACAGGTGATGCTGGAATTGTCTCTTATAGTACCTGTTGCACCTCTGCTTTTCAGCGGGGATATTTTGCACTTCCTGCCGTGCCTCCTGGTCTCACCTGGAATTAGTTTTGTGCACATTTGGCATCAGCCTCTCTAATATTTTCCAAGTGTAAATTATTATGCATCTCTCTCTCGCCTGTGCTCTAGAGAATACAGATTTAAACATTTTATGCGATTACAATAATTTTGATGTTTTATAGAGGGGGATTCTGCACGTTCTCCAGGTCAGCAATTTCTCCAGCTTTGAACTGGTCCGTTAGCGTGCAACAATATACAACCCAAGAGAGCACTAGTGTTGTGAAATGGATAATTAGTGGTCTGACATCCCTTGTTTGAGAGGTTCTTGTTATCAAAAGTGTTATTTTTCTTTCAGTTGTGACGGCTACTTTATTGTGTACTTTAAAAGTAAGGTTTACCAACATGATTACTCTCAAGTCTTTAATAATGCCTTTTCTTTCAATAGTGTGATTTGATTGCGGTTATTATATGGTTTCCGCTTTTATATTTTAATTTTACCATACTTGAGGTTATCTTGAGATGATTTCGGGGCTTAGCGTCCCAGCGGTCCGGTCCTCGACCACGCCTCCACCCCCAGGAAGCAGCCCGTAGCAGCTGTCTAACTCCCAGGTACCTATTTACTGCTAGGTAACAGGGGCATCAGGGTGAAAGAAACATTTTGCCAATATGTCTCCGCCTCCACCGGGGATCGAACCCGGAACCTCAGGACTACGAATCCGAAGCGCTGTCCACCCAGCTGTCAGGCGCCCGCATACCGCAGCAGTTGGAACTTGTCGGCCAGGGAGATGACGGGGCCGGCCAGGGAGATGACGGGGCCGGCCAGGGAGATGGCGGGGCCGGCCAGGGAGATCACGGGGCCGGGCAGGGAGATGACGGGGCCGGCCATGGAGATGACGGGGCCGGCCAGGGAGATGGCGGGGCCGGCCAGGGAGATGACGGGGCCGGCCAGGGAGATGGCGGGGCCGGCCAGGGAGATGACGGGGCCGGCCAGGGAGATGACGGGGCCGGCCAGGGAGATGACGGGGCCGGCCAGGGAGATGACGGGGCCGGCCAGGGAGATGACGGGGCCGGCCAGGGAGATGACGGGGCCGGCCAGGGAGATGACGGGCCGCCCACAGAGGAAGGCGACGACAGGTCGGGCAGTAAGGGCGGTGAAGATGGCACCAATTTGCGGCTAAGGCGGAGAAACGACGTTGTCCATCACAGGTTAACGAGGAGGTGAGACGGCACCACCGTGTCTTCTTCTGCCACCCTTCATCTCCCACTACACCCTCCCCGCCCTCTACACCCTCCCCGCCCTCTACACCCTCCCCGCCCTCTACACCCTCCCCGCCCACTACACCCCTCCCCGCCCTCTACACACACACACACCAGAAAACTGTGTATCAGCTGTTATAGTGGCGGCCCAACAGGCTTCAGCACAGCGGTCCGCATTCTAGGCAGAGACGTGAAGGGGGAAGGGGGGGCAGGGCTGAAGACATGCCTGCTCACAGATGTTCTCTTTAATGTGTATTATAAGCATGGGTTAAATGTATTCGTTGCGTACTGTTTATATATATATATATATATATATATATATATATATATATATATATATATATATATATATATATATATATATATAATATTTATTTTTTGTTTTTTGTTTTGATTGGCTGGGATATTTCTTCGCGGGCCCTAAGCCTCTGGCTGGCCCACTGTGCGGGCCCTAAGCCTCTGGCTGGCCCACTAAGTGTTGCTTGTTTCTGTTTTACTTGGGCGGAGTATGAGTATTTATGACTCGTATGGTCGCTTCAGTAAGATTTTGCCATATGTGTTTAACAACTTCTGCTCTGTTGAATCTAAGTTGAAATCTTAATGGGTTTGTAACTGTGTTAGATAATGTTCCAGCGGTCTGTTGGGCATTTCTCCAGTGTTGACATATGTGGCCAGGGGGAGGGGGGGGTTCGCCGTGGGGGGGGGGGGTTGTCGCCGGGGGAGGGGGGGTTGTGTTGGGTTGTGGGTGAGGGTTGTGGGGGCACGCTGGCGGGCACAAGCGGGTCTCCTGGAGATCGCTCACAAAACGCTAGGAAAGAAGAGAATAATAATACATTATCCCCCCCCCCCCAACACCCTCTCCATAAAGACATTCCAAACGCTACTTTTCGCTGAGTTTCGGAGTCCAGGAATCACCTCTTCCGCCTTATCGACACAATTTCAATCACCTTTACGGACCTTAAAACTCCCCTCCGACCCTGCCACTCCAAGCCCTTTCCTCCTCTCCCTCCAGCCAGCCAACCTGAGGATCCCAAACTCGGTTAAGAATCCAAATTCGGTCGAATGACGTCCTTGGCTTGCATAAAAGGGGTCAATGTACCGTCTCAGAGACTCGCTGCTGAGTGGGCACCTTCCACCTTTGAGAAAATTATGCCTCAATAGAGAAGCCTCTCCCTTACCCCTCCATTTACCCCTATATTCCCTAGCCTCCTTCCCCCCCCCCCCCCGTCCTCCTCCTCCTTACCTACCTCCCCTCACTGGCGATTGCATCGAAGACGGAGCCAAGGAGCTTCAGTAATGGCTAAATCTCCGAATAGTTTATGCGGGATTTCGACTCTGTCTGCGTCGACCCCACAGTGAGTGTGTGAAGGCGAACTGTTCTATTTCTGCCTTTGGGTGTTGAGCTTCCACTCTTGGGTCCCGCCTCTCAATCGACTGGTGTACTTGTCCGCAAACCCTTGAGTTCTGTCATATCGACTTGGGAGTCCTCGCATGAGGTTTGCCTTCATTCCCGTCATCTTGAACACTTTTACTTGTTTGAGATGAAGTGAAACAGCTTCCCCAGAAGAGCCTGCAGGTCTCTGTTATTATTGTGATCTGTTTATGCCCAGCGCTCTAAACTATCAACCAAGACGTTATTCCTCCTGGGAAATCTTTTACATAAATACTGGCTCGAAGTGACCCCTCGCCCCACACGGGTGCTGGCCACCCCTCGCCCCACACGGGTGCTGGCCACCCCTCGCCCCACACGGGTGCTGGCCACTCCTCGCCCCACACGGGTGCTGGCCACTCCTCGCCCCACACGGGTGCTGGCCACCCCTCGCCCCACACGGGTGCTGGCCACTCCTCGCCCCACACGGGTGCTGGCCACTCCTCGCCCCACACGGGTGCTGGCCACTCCTCGCCCCACACGGGTGCTGGCCACCCCTCGCCCCACACGGGTGTTGGCCACTCCTCGCCCCACACGGGTGCTGGCCACTCCTCGCCCCACACGGGTGCTGGCCACAGTCACCATTGTTTAGGTAGTCCCGACACTGGTTCCTCCTGCAACTTGTTGACCAGTCTCTGGTGAGGAGACTGTGGCAGGCCTTCACGTAGCTGAAGAGTTGGGTTGCAAGCACTCTGTTCGGACAGCAAGAAATCACAATGGCGCGATATATCAATGAAAATCATTCTGATTTCCAACCCTGGTTGGGCTGAGGTTTGGGGCCTCCAGAACCTGCCAGTGAATTCTGTAGACTTCCGGGTTGGTCGACTTCTGTACCGTCGTGGGGCAAGTCTTGGAGTCACCGGAACGCGGGTTCAACTCACTTCATTGACTCAAAATGATTTTCACTATTTGGATGTTCCAATCCTCTTTTTTCTCAAGATCGTTTCCATCAACTAACATTTCAGACCTGAGACATGCATTCAAGGCAGTGAACCGGGCCTGTGGTTCACTGTCTGCTTCTCTTTGTGTATATTGGCAGTATGTTGGCTCTCTTCCAACTATCTGGTAACTTCCTCATTTATTGTAAACTACCCATATTATTTATTGTAAACTACCCATTTATTGTAAACTACCCATATTAGTGGCCAGCGCATGGCTTCTGCCTCTCCTCTTAGTGCTCACTGTGATGCCATCTGTAGTCCCATAGTATCCAGTTCCATCAGGCTCTTCAATGCTCCTTCTCTAGGCCATTAAATGTTTTACAACAATAAATTTAAGACAGCTGCCATTGCTCCATTGTGAAGACGTCTTGGAACCAAGAAACACGCCCCACACACTTCTTTACACTCTGTAATACATGAAAATAAGAAATAGTTTCCTCCTGATGTGACTGTCGGATTCAGTCACACTATATATGTCATTATCAGGTTGACTCCCCGCTCTTGAGAGTCATGATCCTGGCGTTCCTGATCCCTTCATTCTCGAGTGGTGTGTGTGTCCTGTATGTGGCGCACAAGCTCGCCTGCACGAGAGAGCTTTGCTGCCTTGTATCGCTGGCTAGCTCTGTGCTTCTGTAGTTCTCATGTGGACTCGAGAATCAAACTTTCCTGGTTCTCGGTATTTGCGGATACCAAGAATACATGTAAGATACAAGTCATCAATGTCCTGTGAAACTTTCCTGCACTTACGTGGTGTTCCTGGCCGATATCCCAGTGTTACGTGGTGGCCCTGGCCGATATCCCAGTGTTACGTGGTGTCCATGACCGATATCCCAGTGTTACGTGGTGTCCCTGGCCGATATCCCAGTGTTACGTGGTGTCCATGACCGATATCCCAGTGTTACGTGGTGTCCCTGACCGATATCCCAGTGTTACGTGGTGTCCCTGGCCGATATCCTATTACTCCATCAAAATTTCCAGCTATCTTTCCAATTTCCTTCCCCCCGTCCGCAGCACCTTGTAATAGGTAGTGGAAGGTCAGAGCACGATAACAGCTCATTCTTAAGATATCTTCAGACCCCAACGTTTATTATATAGAACTCACGCGTGAAAATTAGGAAAATATCTGGCCGAAACATCGCTTATGGAAATTTTTATGCGTGTCTTGTTGGCTCCGAAATTTCTCGCCGCTGCTTCTTATACAACCCGTTCTCGCACTTTATTACAGTCAATATTGACTTATTAAATACGTGCATATGTGACATACTAAACATACTAGTTTACCTTGAAAAGCTTCATAGAAAACACCGACCTTACCTAACCTTCTTAGTATGTTAAGATAAGCATCTTATTGCTTCGTAATTACAATTATTACTTAAGCTATACCTATAATAGGTTAAATAATAATTGTTATTACGAAGCAATAAGATGCTTATCTTAACATACTAAGAAGGTTAGGTAAGGTCGGTGTTTTCTATGAAGCTTTTCAAGGTAAACTAGTATGTTTAGTATGTCACATATGCACGTATTTAATAAGTCAATGTTGACTATACGAAAGTGCGAGAACGGGTTGTCTTATAGCTTAGCTCTCCATGTTTGTGGAGTGTGTTTCAGAGTGTGACTTTGTCTTTAAGAGTGTCTTGCCAGAGTGAGTGTACACATGCACGCAAGTGTACATACATCTGGTCTCTCGCAATTTATGCTTGCGTGTATATACACACGCACAAGATGTAACAACGGCTATAAAAACTGTTACAATTACCGCACGCACACACACACACACACACACACACACACACACACACACACACACACACACACACACACACACACACACACACACACACACACACACATTCCATTAGGTGAATTTAACTTTATCAATATCAATGAAAATATATATAATTCCTGTAGTCACTAATCACGGTCTATAAATCATAACGGTCCCCCCCCCCCATTGATCAATAAGAACCTGGGCACAAAGGGCAGTGCCCCTCACTCCCGGGGGTATGGTGGGGGGGGGGGGGGGAGGGTTCCTATGGCATCGTCCCCTCACTCTTGGTGGGTTAAGAACCCACTGAGGGCGGACCGATGTTCCCCGAACACACCCAGGACACAGAGGGAACCCATCGGATACAGGGGGCCCTCAGGGCCAGAGAGGGGCCCTCAGAGCCCAGAAAGGGGTCCTCAGGGCCGAGAAAGGGGTCCTCAGAGCCCATAAAGAGGTCCTGAGGGCCCAGAAAGGGGTTTTCAGGGCCCAGAAAGAGGTCCTCAGGGCCCAGAAAGGGTTCCTCAGGGCCCAGAAAGAGGTCCTCAGGGCCCAGAAAGGGGTCCTCAGGGCCCAGAAAGAGGTCCTCAGGGCCCAGAAAGGGGTCCTCAGGGCCCAGAAAGGGGTTCTGAGGGCCCAGAAAGGGGTCCCCTTCCCCCGGGCCCACGTGACTGCCTGGCGGCGTCTCCTTGAGCCCCGCGCGGCACGAACCCGGTATCGTGTGTAACATAATATACAAGCTCCTTAAGAAGAAAAAAGTGATAGTGCGCTTACTGATTGCTGCGTATTTCTCCTCCATCACAACCCGAGGTTTTTACTGGGGGTGAGGCAGGGACCGGCCCCTGGCCAGGGTGGGGGAGGGCTGGCACTGCAGGGGAGGGGGCCTGGCACTGCGGGGGAGGGGGCCTGGCACTGCGGGGGAGGGGGCCTGGCACTGCGGGGGAGGGGCCCTGGCACTGCGGGGGAGGGGGCCTGGCACTGCGAGGGAGGGGGCCTGGCACCGCAGGAGGGGGCCTGGCACTGCGGGGGGGGCTGGCACTGCGGGGGGGGGGCTGGCACCGCAGGAGGGGGGGGCTGGCACCGCAGGAGGGGGGGCTGGCACCGCAGGAGGGGGGGGGCTGGCACCGCAGGAGTTGGGGGCTGGCACCGCAGGAGTTGGGGGTTGGCACCGCACGAGGGGGGGCTGGCACCGCACGAGGGGGGGCTGGCACCGCACGAGGGGGGGCTGGCACCGCAGGAGGGGGGCTGGCACTGCAGGAGGGGGTTTGGCATCAGTTTGTTTATGACTCAAATTCATTTTATGTCCTCTCGTCACCGCCTCGATTATCCGCTAACGATTTCTTTGTAACCTCGCCCAGCCCTCGGCGGCCTCGCCCAGCCCTCGGCGGCCTCGCCCAGCTCTCGGCGGCCTCGCCCAGCCCTCGGCGGCCTCGCCCAGCCCTCGGCGGCCTCGCTCAGCCCTCGGGGCTATACCTGGTTGATGGGGTTCTGGGAATTCTTCTACTCCCCAAGCCCGGCCCGAGGCCAGGCTTGACTTGTGAGAGTTTGGTCCACCAGGCTGTTGCTTGGAGCGGCCCGCAGGCCCACATACCCACCACAGCCCGGTTGGTCCGGTGCTCCTTGGAGGAAACAGTCTAGTTTTCTCTTGAAGATGTCCACGGTTGTTCCGGCAATATTTCTTATACTCGCTGGGAGGACGTTGAACAACCGCGGACCTCTGATGTTTATACAATGTTCTCTGATTGTGCCTATGGCACCTCTGCTCTTCACTGGTTCTATTCTGCATCATGACCCAGCACCTCTATGATCTTACCTTCTCGTACCCACGTTATCTATTACGTAACTTAGCCTCTCCTTCACCAAGCTTCACGTTATCCCTCCCAGAGAGAGACAGAGAGACAAAAACACAGTGCCAGAGAGAGACGGACAAGAGAGACTGACAGACAGACAGACAGACGTAGATATTTAGACGTAAACTCGGGGACAGCCAGGTACCCCCATCTAGTATTATATATATATACACAGTAGATCAAAGACTGACTATGCATTGATTGATGATGATTAAGCCACCCAAGAGGTGGCACGGGCATGAATAGCCCGTAAATAGAACACTTGGTAACCAAAAAAAGGTCACCGAGTGCTGCCGGGAATTGGGGTAAGGGTCAAACGACTTCTAATTCTTATGAACAGTCAGTTGTGTCCTAATGGTTAAAGTACTGGACACGTTGAGGAGCATGGAGCCCTGGCTGTCTGGGTTCGAATCCTTCAGGGGTGTGGAGTTTTCTGTTATGTATATATGTATATTATATATAATAATTACATACATTACATATATATATATATATATATATATATATATATATATATATATATATATATATATATATATATATATATATATATATACATATATGCGATCCACATTTTTGTGTGGGATTCGAACTTTGGTCGAAAACAGTCGTTTTTGCAACTTGACTAGAATGAAAGTTAGTCATTCAGCAGTCGTATCGGCCACCTTGCCAATCAGTCTGTAGCCCAATCAGCCACAATCACTAAATACTAATCATCCCAGACAGGTACTTAACTTGCTAATGCATGTACCTAGTCCGCAACACAGCCGCCAGAGCCGTCATCACCACCCCAAGATAACAGCTACGGTACCCATGAGGTCATTCACCCCCGGCACTATCCTAGATGCCACCCATGGCACCACCCTCTGGCACCATCCATGGCACCACCCTCTGGCACCACCCTCCTCTGGCACCATCCATGGCACCATCCATGGCACCACCCTCTGGCACCATCCATGGCACCACCCTCCTCTGGCACCATGCATGGCACCACCCTCTGGCACCATCCATGGCACCACCCTCCTCTGGCACCATGCATGGCACCACCCTCCTCTGGCACCATCCATGGCACCACCCATGGCACCACCTCTGGCACCATCCATGGCACCAACCATGGCACCACCCTCCTCTCGCACCATCCATGGTACCACCCTCCTCTGGCACCACCGCCCCCGACCCAGCGGAGGTGACCATCCGTCAAACAATTTAGACGCTACTTGTAAGAACGTCTACAAATCACGCTGTAAATTGTCACAAATCGAACAATTGGTTACCTATTTCTCAGGCGGAATGTCAGCAATGGATACGAGGCGAGCGTTAGTTATGTTGAGGGGAGGGGGGAGGGGAAGGGGAGGGGGGCGAGGGGAGAGGGGAGGGGAGAGGGAAGGCAGAGGGCAGGAGACGGGGGTTCAGTCCATAACGAGGAGTGAGCCGTTTGGAGAATATCCATGTGCCTGATTAGTGGGGTGATGCCGCGGCATGTTGGGTCACGGGTACCTTAGGGGTGGGGTCAGTGGGGGGGGGGACCTGGACCTGATTGGGGGAGGGGACAGACCTGGACCTGATGGGGGGGGGGTGGGGGAGGATAGATGAGAAGAGAGAAGCATGATAGAGGATAAGCAGTGTGTTAAGTAGAGTGTGGGGTGGTAGGAGGGGGGGGGGGGGGGGTGGTTGGAAGGGGGGGTGGAGGGGGGAGGGGAGGGGGGGTTGTCTCTACCCCCCAGCAGATACACAGTGGGTGGGCTGAGGGGTGAAGAGGGGCGGTCAACACCGGAGCGTGTCATCGTGAGGTGAGGGCCTCACTCTATGGCACACCTCGCCCCCCCCTACATATATTACCCCTTCCTCACCCCCCATACCTCCTCCCCCTCACTCCTCCTCCCCCTCACCGAACCACTCAGTTGTACTTAACAGTTCGCAAAAATATAAAAGTAATGAAGGTAATGTAGGCCTTTACGGGCTATTCATGCCCATGCCACCTCTTTGGTGGCTTAATCTCCATCAGTAGGCCTACTGCGCCTACATCACAGGGTGGGTGATGGGTCAACCTGTCCTCTCACTTAATACTTCAGCTTTTTTTTTACGGAATCGACCAATCCGCTAAAATTATGACGTACAAGTACAAATTAAAATACCGTAATATGGCAACCTGTCCTCAGACCAAGTCCATTCCATCCAGCGGTCGACCCCACAGACGCATTCTTAAATTTTCACATACTGTGTATTAAAAATTGGTTAGTTCTCATATATAAATTAATATTATTATACATAAAAATTCTATGTATAGTTAGGCACTGGTTAGGTTAGGAGTTTAGGTTCTGTTGGCGATTATTTGTCTTTGTAGTACGTGGGTGAAGCATTTACAGCGATGTGGTTCGAACAAAAGTCGTCAGTGAAGCACTTGTTCCGGAAGTGTTCGGACGTCAGCAGTTGTGAGTCGTGTGTAAACCGTTTTTCATTCATAAACAGCTGGGGTTTGGCGGGTGGATGGAATGACTTTTGAGTGATTTCACTTTTGTTTGCAGCCCGTCCAGTCAGCCCGTCCTCCAAAGACCCAAAAGTGATTCTATCCACCAGCCAAACCCCAGCTGTTTATGAATGAAAACGGTTTACACACTCACAACTGCTGACGTTCGAACACTTCCGGAACAAGTGCTTCACTGACGACATTTGTTCGAACCACATCGCTATAAATGCTTCACCCACGTACTACAAATACAAATAATCGCCAACCGAACCTAAACACCTAACTTAACCTATGCCTAAATATGCACAATATGTTAATATATTATAATATTAATTTATATTTGAGAAAATTCTTGTTTTGAATGAACAGCATGTTAAAATTTATGACTGCGTCTGTGGGGTCGACCGCTGGATGTAATGGACTTGAGTCGAGGACGGGTTGGTCCAGGACAACAGTCACAGAAAACGGTAATTAGCACAAGCTGGAAGAGCTTCTAGCTGAGTACGACCACTTGTTCTGGTACTCGTACAGCCAGTATGTCTGGCGGGAAGAGTGCGGGATGTGGAGAATAATCCACGCACTTCTTCCTGGTTCCAGCTGACTTCCTCTTGAATTCCAGAAACCATTACAAAATGTGTCTTCTGTGTCTTGCATGAAACACTGTCACAGAACAGTAGTTTCCGTCTATGACAGAGCGCACTCGGATTCCTGTCAGTCTTGCACATCAAATGTCTTACCATCGACCACGTTTGTATAGGAGAGAGTCGGCAGGAAACTTCTGCCTCAGGATAAGATCAAGTCTCTTCAGAACTTGGGTCGATCCTCCTTACAAGCATTTAAACAGACAAACGTTCAAAATCTGTCCAGCACCGAGACTGAGATACCCTGACTCCATGACGTCAACAAATTGTGACATCCCAGGTGACATCCCATGCGTCCCGTTGACGAATGAAGTCATGGTGTCCTTCCATTGCCCACACCAGGTCACATGACATTTAAGACGGCGAAAAAGAGACGTAGCATCACAGCTCTACCAGACGCCATTTTGTTTGACCCAAATAACACATTGAAGTATTGATATAAACTGATATAATCGTCATTAAATATGTTTATTTATTCCAATATAAATATAATATTTACCAGGAGCCCTTAATGCTGGTTGTGGGTGAGTATGGTGGACTGTGGGTGAGTATGGTGGACTGTGGGTGAGTATGGTGGACTGTGGGTGAGTATGGTGGACTGTGGGTGAGCATGGTGGACTGTGGGTGAGTATGGTGGACTGTGGGTGAGTATGGTGGACTGTGGGTGAGTATGGTGGACTGTGGGTGAGTATGGTGGACTGTGGGTGAGCATGGTGGACTGTGGGTGAGTATGGTGGACTGTGGGTGAGCATGGTGGACTGTGGGTGAGTATGGTGGACTGTGGGTGAGCATGGTGGACTGTGGGTGAGTATGGTGGACTGTGGGTGAGCATGGTGGACTGTGGGTGAGTATGGTGGACTGTGGGTGAGCATGGTGGACTGTGGGTGAGTATGGTGGACTGTGGGTGAGTATGGTGGACTGTGGGTGAGCATGGTGGACTGTGGGTGAGCATGGTGGACTGTGGGTGAGCATGGTGGCCTGTGGGTGAGCATGGTGGCCTGTGGGTGAGTATGGTGGACTGTGGGTGAGTATGGTGGCCTGTGGGTGAGCATGGTGGCCTGTGGGTGAGCATGGTGGACTGTGGGTGAGTATGGTGGACTGTGGGTGAGTATGGTGGACTGTGGGTGAGCATGGTGGACTGTGGGTGAGCATGGTGGACTGTGGGTGAGCATGGTGGACTGTGGGTGAGTATGATGGACTGTGGGTGAGCATGGTGGACTGTGGGTGAGTATGGTGGACTGTGGGTGAGCATGGTGGACTGTGGGTGAGTATGGTGGACTGTGGGTGAGTATGGTGGACTGTGGGTGAGCATGGTGGACTGTGGGTGAGTATGGTGGACTGTGGGTGAGTATGGTGGACTGTGGGTGTCTTAACAGTCTAATAGGGGTGGACCACTCACAAACATCCCCCCCCCCCCACCTACACACACAGGACAGGGCAAAGACAATCTTATTTAGCACGGGTGGAACACGAATTAGAAGACACAGGTGGTGACTGAGTACCTAAATGAGCCACAGAGACATTAGAAACAACTTTTTCAGTGTCAGAGTAGTTAACAGATGGAATGCACTAGGCAGTGATGTGGTGGAGGCTGACTCCATACACAGTTTCAAATATAGATATGATAAGAGCCCAGTAGGCTCAGGAACCTGTACACCAGTTGATTAACGGTTGAGAAGCCGGACCAAAAAGCTAAAGCTCAACCCCCGCCAGCACAACTAAGTGAGTACAACCAGGCGAGTACCCAACAGTTTAGTGAGGTGGGAGGTTGTGTGGTGGGAGGGGGGGGGGCGGGGCTCCCTTGCACACCCCAGCAAGGACCCAGAGAGCGTGATCTTGGCTACATCTCCCACAAGTTTCACCCGGTGGCTCCTCCCACAGTGCCTCTCACCTCTCCCTACGGTACACCCCCTCCCTCCCTCTCTCCTTCTTTCCTTCCCTCCCTCTCTTCCTCCCTCTCTCCCTCCCTCTCTCCCTCCCTGCCTGCCATCACCCCCAACAATGACGAGGGTGGAGGGGTAGGTGGGGCGGTTGAGGGAGAGAGAAGGGAGGGTTATGGGCGCACCTGGCCTGGGTATTGACTAGCTGGGTGGGAGCTACGTGGGTCTGCATCACCCACCTAGATTATCCCACCTAACCCACCACTCCGGCCATATACACTCTCACAACCCACACATATTCCTCCACTCTGGCGGGATATTCCTCCACTATGGCGGGATATTCCTCCACTCTGGCGGGATATTCCTCCACTCTGGCGGGATATTCCTCCACTCTGGCGGGATATTCCTCCACTCTGGCGGGATATTCCTCCACTCTGGCGGGATATTCCTCCACTGGCGGGATATTCCTCCACTCTGGCGGGATATTCCTCCACTATGGCGGGATATTCCTCCACTCTGGCGGGATATTCCTCCACTCTGGCGGGATATTCCTCCACTCTGGCGGGATATTCCTCCACTCTGGCGGGATATTCCTCCACTCTGGCGGGATATTCCTCCACTCTGGCGGGATATTCCTCCACTCTGGCGGGATATTCCTCCACTGGCGGGATATTCCTCCACTCTGGCGGGATATTCCTCCACTATGGCGGGATATTCCTCCACTATGGCGGGATATTCCTCCACTATGGCGGGATATTCCTCCACTGGCGGGATATTCCTCCACTCTGGCGGGATATTCCTCCACTCTGGCGGGATATTCCTCCACTATGGCGGGATATTCCTCCACTATGGCGGGATAATCCTCCACTATGGCGGGATATTCCTCCACTATGGCGGGATATTCCTCCACTCTGGCGGGATATTCCTCCACTATGGCGGGATATTCCTCCACTCTGGCGGGATATTCCTCCACTATGGCGGGATATTCCTCCACTATGGCGGGATATTCCTCCACTCTGGCGGGATATTCCTCCACTATGGCGGGATATTCCTCCACTATGGCGGGATATTCCTCCACTATGGCGGGATATCCCTCCACTATGGCGGGATATCCCTCCACTATGGCGGGATATCCCTCCACTATGGCGGGATATTCCTCCACTATGGCGGGATATTCCTCCACTCTGGCGGGATATTCCTCCACTCTGGCGGGATATTCCTCCACTATGGCGGGATATTCCTCCACTATGGCGGGATATTCCTCCACTATGGCAGGATATCCCTCCACTATGGCGGGATATCCCTCCACTATGGCGGGATATTCCTCCACTATGGCGGGATATTCCTCCACTATGGCGGGATAACCCTCCAAAATGTAACATTCAAAATGACACACAGTGAAATAATTCCTATTGCTGATGATCACTAATAATTTTAATACCAATCAAATTATTCCTTTTGAGCAACGATACAATTAACGTTGCAACGTTTCCGAATTTGAATTTGATTTTCCCGCCACAGCCGTGACGTAGTAGCCCTACTGGCCACTGCCATCGGCGCCGTCAACCAATGGCGGCCGTTTGTTATCTTATCACACGCAAATAACTGCGTTTCCACTGGAGATAATTAAATAGTTAAGATATAAAATTACATTGTGTTAAAATGAAATTAAATTGTGTGTACACACACAACCCCACACTGTATACACACAACCCCACACTGTACACACACAACCCCACACTGTACACTCACAACACCACACTGTACACACACAACCCCACACTATACACACACAACCCCACACTGTACACTCACAACCCCCACACTGTACACACACAACACCACACTGTACACACACAACACCACACTGTACACTCACAACCCCACACTGTACACACACAACACCACACTGTACACACACAACCCCACACTGTACACTCACAACACCACACTGTACACTCACAACCCCCACACTGTACACACACAACCCCACACTGTACACACACAACCCCACACTGTACACTCACAACCCCACACTGTACACTCACAACCCCACACTGTACACTCACAACCCCACACTGTACACTCACAACCCCCACACTGTACACACACAACCCCACACTGTACACACACAACCCCACACTGTACACACACAACACCACACTGTACACTCACAACACCACACTGTACACTCACAACCCCACACTGTACACACACAACCCCACACTGTACACACACAACACCACACTGTACACTCACAACCCCACACTGTACACACACAACACCACACTGTACACACACAACACCACACTGTACACACACAACACCACACTGTACACACACAACACCACACTGTACACTCACAACCCCACACTGTACACACACAACACCACACTGTACACACACAACACCACACTGTACACACACAACACCACACTGTACACACACAACACCACACTGTACACACACAACACCACACTGTACACTCACAACCCCACACTGTACACACACAACACCACACTGTACACACACAACACCACACTGTACACACACAACACCACACTGTACACACACAACACCACACTGTACACTCACAACCCCACACTGTACACACACAACACCACACTGTACACACACAACACCACACTGTACACACACAACACCACACTGTACACACACAACACCACACTGTACACTCACAACCCCACACTGTACACACACAACCCCACACTGTACACACACAACACCACACTGTACACTCACAACCCCACACTGTACACACACACCACCACACTGTACACACACAACCCCACACTGTACACACACAACACCACACTGTACACACACAACACCACACTGTATACTCACAACACCACACTGTACACACACAACCCCACACTGTACACACACAACACCACACTGTACACTCACAACCCCACACTGTACACACACAACACCACACTGTACACTCACAACCCCCACACTGTACACTCACAACCCCACACTGTACACTCACAACCCCACACTGTACACTCACAACCCCACACTGTACACTCACAACCCCACACTGTACACTCACAACCCCACACTGTACACACACAACCCCACACTGTACACTCACAACCCCCACACTGTACGCTCACAACCCCCACACTGTACACTCACAACCCCACACTGTACACACACAACACCACACTGTACACTCACAACCCCACACTGTACACTCACAACACCACACTGTACACTCACAACCCCACACTGTACACTCACAACACCACACTGTACACTCACAACCCCACACTGTACACTCACAACCCCACACTGTACACTCACAACCCCACACGGTGTTGAGTAAGCCTTCGTTACTCACCGTGGGTCTGTAATGGCGAGGAAGACGAGAGTAGTTTGAAAGTCGTCCAGTATGTCTCAGTTGGGGAAGTGAACCTTGTCACATAGGTGACATGACATGAGGGGTCACTCACTGTCAGCTGCTTGCGGTGAGGTGCTCATTGTGAGGTGCTCATTGTGAGGTGCTCATTGTGAGGTGCTCATTGTGAGGTCCTCATTGTGAGGTGCTCATTATGAGGTGCTCATAACGTTGAGTCTCTGTGTTGCCGGTATTGCTGTGCCTCGATTCATGTTGATCACGGATTGCAACTATTCGTCAAGGTATATACGGAGCGGTGCTTCCTGTGGGGCTCTGGTGGGTGGTGGAGGCCTCGGGTGGGTGGCGGAGGCCTCTGGTGGGTGGCAGGGGCGGCGGAGGCCTGAGGTGGGTGGCAGGGGCGGCCACCTCAGACAAACACTAGTGTACAGAAGGCGCCGGGGAGGATTACCCTCAGGTCTCTCCTCCGGCGTGTATCATTTAAATGACCCGTTAAATGGCCCCCAGCGCATTCACTCGTAATGACAGTTAAGCTTGCAAGCAGCATCCATCAGGGCGACGAACAACACCAGATCATCCTCTCTAAGCCCCCCCCCCCTCCCGGAAGTCTCGAACTAGCCCGCCTGCCACATCTAATCATCCCGACTCTAACCAACTCTTTAACACGTGGAACATTCATTGTATGTACGTGGGTTAAGACGCTGGCTTCACTCTAAGACTCATCATGTGGTGTACTATAGGGGTGACATGATCCTTGTATCACAGATACTGCGCCTCAGCTTCTGCTGGGGTTATGTGGAGCGGTACAGGAATGTAACCTAAATGAGTGTCCGACACAACATTACCTGGTTGATACCTGGTTGATGGGGTCCTGGGAGTTGTTCTACTCCCCAAGCCCGGCCCGAGGCCAGGCTTGACTTGTGAGAGTTTGGTCCACCAGGCTGGTGCTTGGAGCGGCCCGCAGGCCCACATACCCACCACAGCCCGGTTGGTCCGGCACTCCTTGGAGGAATAAATCTAGTTTCCTCTTGAAGATGTCCACGGTTGTTCCGGTAATATTTCTTATGCTCGCTGGGAGGACGTTGAACAACCGCGGACCTCTGATGTTTATACAGTGTTCTCTGATTGTGCCTATGGCACCTCTGCTGTTCACTGGTTCTATTCTACATTTTCTTCCATATCGTTCACTCCAGTACGTTGTTATTTTACTGTGTAGATTTTTTGCATTGCAACGTTATCAAGCACAATAAGGTTACCACTCGGATTTAACGGAACATGTGACCTTACTCAGGCCAAGACCCCCAGTCATAAAACTCATACACCGCCTGAGTAAGACTGAAATGAGTGACACTCATCGGGCGAACCAGAGGCTTAGGACCCGCGTAGACCCTGTGTCTTCCCCCCGTCACCCTGTGACGTCCATGACACCTCTGTGTCTCTATCCTTAAGAACCGCCTCTTGTCATATCTGTACCTGGAGCATACCTTTAAGAGGGTTCTGGGAGTTCTACTACTCCCCGAGCCCGGCCTGAGGCCAGGCCCGACTTGTGATAACTTGGTCCAACAGGCTGTTGCTTGGAGCGGCCCGCAGGCTCACGTATCCACTACAGCCTGGTTGGTCCGGCAATCCTTGCAAGAACTTATCTAAGTGCCTCTTGAATACATCCACCTTTGTTCCATCAAAATTTCTAATGCTTGCTGGGAGGGTGTTGAACAGCTGTGGACCTCAGATGTTCAGTGTTTTCTGACTGTGCCTATGGCACCTCTACTCATCACTGGTTCTATTCTGCATTTCCTTCCGTACCCTTCACTCCAGTATGTTGTTATTCTACTGTGCAAATTTGGGACCTGGCCTTCAAGTATCTCCCATGTATATATTACTTATACCTTTCTCGTCTCCTTTCCAAAGAGTACATTTTGAGAGCCTTGAGACGGTCCCAATAATTTTGATATTTTATCGTGTCTATGCGAGCCGTATATGTGTTATGTATTCCCTCTAATTTAGAAATATTTTAATATTTTAGAAGAACATCGCAGCACAGGCCAGCCGGTTCAAACTCAAGGAAGGTCCTAACCCTACACTAAAACCACTCCAACTCATACTCATTCTCTCTCTCTCCCTCTCTCTCTCTCTCTCTCTCTCTCTCTCTCTCTCTCTCTCTTGCTTCCCACTCGATCGCTTCTCCTCCGTCTCCTACGAGACCTTCCTGAACAGACCTAATACATTGTACTCTAAAGAACTGATGTTTCAGTAGGAGAGGCCGTGACGAATCATAGGTGGGGGTAGCGGTATTGGTCCCTGGTGACCTCGGTTGACCTTTGACCTGGTGACCCCTACCTGCGACAGCTGCGGGGTCATTTGAGGACTAAGTGAACGGTCACGGTCACTTCTGGTCGTGTCTGGGGGTCACCTGCATCGTTCATCCCACTTGTGTCGCCTGGGGTCACAACTCCTCGATAATGGGGTCACATACACCGCTTGGGGGTCACAACTCCTCGATAATGGGGTCACACACACCGCCTGGGGTCACAACTCCTCGATAATGGGGTCACATACACCGCCTGGGGTCACAACTCCCCGATAATGGGGTCACATACACCACCTGGGGTCACAACTCCTCGAGAATGGGGTCACATACACCACCTGGGGTCACAACTCCTCGAGAATGGGGTCACATACACCGCCTGGGGTCACAACTCCTCGAGAATGGGGTCACATACACCGCCTGGGGTCACAACTCCTCGAGAATGGGGTCACATACACCGCCTGGGGTCACAACTCCTCGAGAATGGGGTCACATACACCGCCTGGGGTCACAACTCCTCGAGAATGGGGTCACATACACTGCTAATTATTAAAATTATTATTGTTATTATCATATATCTGGTAACACTTATAGTCTGCAAGTACTAAAATGAAGAGTGAAGCCTTGTGAAGCAGGTACGTGAGGCAGGTACGTGAGGGAGATGTGTGAGGCAGGTTACGTGAGGCAGGTACGTGAGGCTGGTACGTGAGGCAGGTACATGAGGCAGGTACGTGAGGGAGATATGTGATGGTAGAGAGATTTAGTACCATCAGCGGCGCCTCGAAGCTTAACCCACTTGGCTCTGGTACAAATCTTGTTGTAAACATTTGTTGTAAAAGCTATCTTTTCAATTTTGGTTTTATGCTTCACAAAGTGCGGATTCCACGCAGGTGCTGCATATTCCAGCATTGGTCTAACAGCTGTTGTGTATTTCATTCACTTGGACCATAGAATCCTCGAACCCGGGACCATAACAAGCAGAAGCCCTTTTGATGCACAACGGCTTCCGTTTTTGTGGCCCATAGTTCCAGGGTCTGATAGTGAATGATATGTTATTACACATATTGTAATATGTGTTGTAGAGTGCCTTGCAGGAGTACGGATTAGGTCTCTAAACGATGTTCTTATATTTGCCAGCGTCCCATGTGCTGCTGATGTTATCCTGTTTATGTGTGCCTCCGGTGTTGGAATTATATGCACTCTCAACTCACTCTCTATAATTCCTATAGTTGCCCCTTCCCTGAGGGGGTAAAGCTATCCTAAGCTTCCTAGCATTACGTAAGTAATGAAGCACTATGATATATTTACTCACTATAATGTTAGCTGAATGTAGAACATGAAAAAAAATATTTTTACTCTGAAATAATATCATTCTACAGCGAAATTGAGTCCATCTATTTACCCAGCCACAACATTGTCGCTTGGATCGTCGACTTCCTATGGCGTCACCTGCCATTTCCTTTCTTCTAATTTCGTTATAAAATGATATTTCAGAGTAAAAATATGTCTGTTTATATTATACATTCAGCACCAACATTATAATGAGTAAATATGTCATAGTTCTTCATCACTTACGTAATGCTGGGAAGCTTTGGGTAGCTTTGGGTAATTAGACGGACCGCTTGTCAATAACACTTGTCTGTAATTTAATGCCTCCTTTCTATCCCCTTTTTTGAATACTGGGACTACGTGTGGATTTTTGTCCAGACTTCTGGGAGATTTCTTGTCTCAAGCATTTTATTACAAATTTTAGATAACAGGTGACAAAGTACTTCTGCAGCCTCCTTCAGCAGCTTTGGTGAAATTAGGTTTGGCTCCATTGATTTTGTCATATATACTTCCTTCGGATATTTTTACCTCTCCTGCAGTGATTACAAGGTCATCCATTGTTTCTTCCAGCCTTTTATCTCACAATCTTGGTCTGCATGCTGGTTCTATTGTAAAGACCTCCTGAAATATTTTAAGTTCCTCACATACCTCATTACCATTTTCTGTGAGAATTCTCCCTTGTCTCCTTAGTCTGAGTAAATGGTTTAGCACTGATATTTTGTCTCCTTATATTGCCAATCTCCCTAGTTTGTCCTTAGCTTTTGCAGCAATGTAATTTTCAAATTGCTTCTCGAATTCATCCGAGTTAGGACAGAGGCCATTTAGGGTTCTCTTTAGTGCCTCTCCATTGTCCGCTGTTCCTAGTTCTCTGTGATTTAAGGTTTTTGGGCCTTTCCTTGGCTTTCCTGGAGTGTCTATTGAACCAGGGGTTTATTTCTCTCGTCCACCTTCTTGAGAGGTATGAACTGCTCCGTTGCAGCGGCACAGCTGCCAGCACTGAATTCCACCATCTAATGTGGTGTCTTCCCTTCCATTACTCTTTCCCGGAGCATTTCACGCAGAAGATCCTTCATCTTATTGTTGTTAACACGTCTGTAATCTCTCATCTCCTTCAACAGATTTGTGTGTGTGTGTAAGCAACTCCTCCAGCTTCAGACGCAAGCGACAGTGAGACAGACGAAAGCCATCAGACAGGCAGCACGACAGGATAATGAGGGCAGGAGGAGGAGGAGAAGAAGGAGGACGAGGACGAGGACGAGAGCGAGGAGCAGGAGGACGACGAGGACGAGGAGCAGGGGGTGACGGCGGCGTGATATCTGATGTGAGAAAAGGACCCCCCATCATTGCGTTTTAAAACAATTATGTATGATCTTTTCCAGGCAGACTGGCACATGACGCAAAGCATCATGCAATGCCAGGATGTATGAGATCAATAACAGTCGTGTGAGCGTAGAAACAGAGCGGGAGCTCGAAGCGTGGGCCAGAAGCTCTCTCACTGCTGACCAGAACATGTTGAAACATCATCTGGCGAACACAAACTGACAACCTCAAACACACAGTAAAGACCATAAACGGAGTTTATAAACCTAAATAAAGATACTGGAGTATTGGGGCATTTAACAACATTTGTGACAGCACTAGGAGTACACAGGTTGAAGGATACGTTGAGAAAAGTAAATTTTCACAACTCTAGAGAAAGAGAACAGATGGGGTATGATCGCAACATACAAGATACTGAGGAGAATACACAAGGTGGACAAGGACAGCTTTTTTTTTTTAAATTGAGAGAAAGTAGGTTAGAAGGGCATACGTGGAAGCTGGACACGCAAATGAATCGAAGAAATGAAAATAAATACTCATACCCCGGAAGGGTGGTCAATAAGTGGAATACCCTCAAAGAGGAAGTTGTAGAAGCCACCTCCATCCCCACCTTTAGGACCAAGTTCGAAAAAAAACTAACCTTCGGAGAAGTTGTAACGCCAGAGGCTGAGCAAGACAAGTACCCGGGTAACACAGAGGTAGACCTCACTCCCCAGAGGACAGTGTCAGCAAAGCTGTGGTGACAAGGAGCCGGTGGCGGAGACTCCTGCAGGAGCCTCTTTGTCCACCTGGTCACGTCACGGCCAGGAAGGGGAAGGGAGAAGGCGAAAAGCCATTACCACTATATAGCACTGGGAAGGGGTCAGGATAAGGATTTGGGATGAGACGGGGTGAAGGAATGGTGCCCGACCACTTGGACGATCGGAGATTCAACGCCCACCTGCATGAAGCGAGATCGTCGTCCTACCGTCCAGCCCAAGTGGTTGGGCATTGACCAGGAGAGTATATTTGAGGCATCACAGGGAAAAATAACAGCATTGCAACCCGGTAATGGCTTAATAGTCCAAGTATCTGACTCAGTTGAAGGAACATACGGCATCGGAGTAGATGAAGCATCTATTGAGGTTTGGGAAACAAAGGTCAAAGTAGTATAAAAGTTGCTTCAATAGACATGAAGGAAAACTATGTGTGCAGTAGACGAGCATGGAAGAGCTGCCGAAGAATGCTGGTAACCTTTTAAGCATTAAGAAAGGGAAGAAACAGAAGTATCATTATAGACATTTCACTGCGGCCCAAAACAGCACCTACGACACTGGTCCACAAACCAAAATGTCTGCAGGGAGCACAGAACACACTACTAAGTTCAACTGGATACCTTCACACATTCCAGACGGTGCCTACACAACTAGACAAATGAGCAACTTAAGAGAGTATGTAAACATTACTTTCTATCCAAGAAAGTCAACCCACAAGGGTAATGTTACTGGTGCCAGTAACAACACCGACGACAAGGGGACCAGGCCGGGGTATGAGCTTCGAGGAGAGACTACGGGAATTAAACCTCACTTCGCTGGAAGACAGAGGAGTTAGGGGGGGCATGATCACCACATTCAAGATTCTGAAGGGAATTGATAGGGTAGATAAAGTCAGGCTATTTAACACACGGGGCACACGCACAAGGGGACACAGGTGGAAACTGAGTGCCCAAATGAGCCACAGAGATATTAGAAAGAGTTTTTTTAGTGTCAGAGTGGTTGACAAATGGAATGCATTAGGGGGTGATGTGGTGGAGGCTGACTCCATACACAGTTTCAAATGTAGATATGATAGAGCCCAGTAGGCTCAGGAATCTGTACACCAGTTGATTGACGGTTGAGAGGCGGGACCAAAGAGCCAGAGTTCAACCCCCACAAACACAACTAGGTGAGTACAACCAGGTGAGCACACACACACACACACACACACACACACACACACACACACACACACACACACACACACACACACACTATCGCACTTCTGAGCTCTCGAGTGCCATTTTATTTCATTAGAGATAACCCAAACAGTGCTTTAAACTCCTCCCCCAAGTCTGTCGACCCTCACCAAACAATCAGACAACCTTCCCTCATAACAGAACACCAAACAATCAGACAACCTTCCCTCATAACAGAACACCAAACAATCAGACAACCTTCCCTCATAACAGAACACCAAACACCTAAAAATCCTATACTAATGACCTCTCAGGTCAGTCAAATATAACACCTATACGTGATATTAAGACACAGTCTGGCGCAGAATGTTCTCCTTAACTCCCTCGTGGAAACTGTAGCACAAGAATTTTACCTTTATGCACACACCCTGTACAGGATCTGAGGGTGTGTCCAATAAATAAGATCACTGTATATGCGACTGAGACTGTTACAGTAGACTGTTGTTACATACGATACCTGTCCATTACACAGAGGAGCAACGTTACCACTGCCGGGGCTGTGACCACGCCTCGTGACGAGACAGACTGTTCCAGTAGACTATTGTGTCTATGAGAGATGGGCCCAAGTCCAGAGTAACTGACCAAGTGTTGAGCACATACTGGTGGTCTCCCAGCATTACAACAAATATCTTCCTTAATACTCATCAACAACAATGAATGTCAACGACTCCTGTAATCTGGTTCAGATTGGGTTTGGAAAATGCTGATGGAAATGACCTTGAGGGGGGGGGGGGGTGAGCACTCAGGATCTGGCCACTCAGGGGCGCGTCCCCATCAGAGTAGCACGGAGAGATAACCAGTCTAAATCTTCCTGTGTCACCAATACGTCGATAACATAATTCTCGTCAATGTTCTTCACGCAATACTAATAATCTCGAGTATTGACAGGCAAGGCGGGGGTGGTCTCTGGGATGCTGCTGCTCCTTCCCCAACAGTCACTCCCAGCCTCCCCCAGTCACTCCCAGCCTCCCCCAGTCACTCCCAGTCTCCCCCAGTCACTCCCAGCCTCCCCCAGTCACCACCAGCCTTCCCCAGTCACCACCACCCTCCCCCAGCCTCCCCCAGTCACCACCAGCCTTCCCCCAGTCACTCCCAGCCTCCCACAGTCACTCCCAGCCTCCCCCAGCCTCCCCCTGTCACCCCAAGCCTCCCCCAGTCACTCCCAGCCTCCCCCTGTCACCCCAAGCCTCCCCCAGTCACTCCCAGCCTCCCCCAGTCAGCACAACCCTCCCCCAGTCACTCGCAGCCTTCCCCAGTCTCCACCACCCTCCCCCAAGACCAGTCATCACCAGCCTCCGCCAGTCACCACACTCACCACGAGGCAAAATGAAGCAGGGTGTTCAGAGCCTCAAGCACAGCACCAGGCTCCAAGCATGGTGAAAAGGTATACGTCTGAGGTCATTGTCACGCGATGAAGCGCTTCCAAGTGTCGCTAAGACTCGCTCACACACACAAGACGCGGAACCTTGCTGGCAAGGGCTCAGGCTGGACCAATGTTTGGTGGGCTGTGTGAACACAGCTGGACACGTGTTTGGTGGCCAGGTGTGTGTGTGTGGAGGGCTGGTGGCCAGGTGTGTGTGTGTGTGGAGGGCTGGTGGCCAGGTGTGTGGAGGGCTGGTGGCCAGGTGTGTGTGTGTGGAGGGCTGGTGGCCAGGTGTGTGTGTGTGGAGGGCTGGTGGCCAGGTGTGTGTGTGTGGAGGGCTGGTGGCCAGGTGTGTGTGTGTGGAGGGCTGGTGGCCAGGTGTGTGTGTGTGGAGGGCTGGTGGCCAGGTGTGTGTGTGTGGAGGGCTGGTGGCCAGGTGTGTGTGTGTGGAGGACTGGTGGCCAGGTGTGTGTGGAGGGCTGGTGGCCAGGTGTGTGTGGAGGGCTGGTGGCCAGGTGTGTGTGGAGGGCTGGTGGCCAGGTGTGTGGAGGACTGGTGGCCAGGTGTGTGTGTGGAGGGCTGGTGCCCAGGTGTGTGTGGAGGGCTGGTGGCCAGGTGTGTGTGTGTGGAGGGCTGGTGGCCAGGTGTGTGTGTGTGGAGGACTGGTGGCCAGGTGTGTGTGTGGAGGGCTGGTGGCCAGGTGTGTGTGGAGGGCTGGTGGCCAGGTGTGTGTGGAGGGCTGGTGGCCAGGTGTGTGGAGGACTGGTGGCCAGGTGTGTGTGTGGAGGGCTGGTGCCCAGGTGTGTGTGGAGGGCTGGTGGCCAGGTGTGTGTGTGTGGAGGACTGGTGCCCAGGTGTGTGTGGAGGGCTGGTGGCCAGGTGTGTGTGTGTGGAGGACTGGTGGCCAGGTGTGTGTGTGGAGGGCTGGTGCCCAGGTGTGTGTGTGTGGAGGGCTGGTGGCCAGGTGTGTGTGGAGGGCTGGTGGCCAGGTGTGTGGAGGGCTGGTGGCCAGGTGTGTGGAGGGCTGGTGGCCAGGTGTGTGTGGAGGGCTGGTGGCCAGGTGTGTGGAGGGCTGGTGGCCAGGTGTGGTCTATATGGTCCTTCCGTCTGACGTGGGAAGTTTGTGAAAAAGAAGTTTTGTAATAGAAAGCAAGCAAAGAACACGCCATAGTAAAGGTGTGTGGAGGCAGGGGGTGCGGGTGTGTGGAAGTGACTCGGTGACTCCACACTATATACTGTGGGGAGTATACCTCCACACTGTGGAGAGTACCCACCCCACACTGTACACTGTACACCTATACCGTAGCACCGACACACACTAGCGCACAAGGCATCCAGATAATCCTGGGAGAGGCAAGCTGTCCCCGTACACCAGCTGCCTTGACCTGACCTGCCACCACCCTCCCCTCCCACTCACCCCCCCTCTCTCTGCCTCTCCCACTACACTCTCCCAGCCAGCATGGCGGCCTCACCCCACACAAACACACCACACGAACAACACACAACTATGACCCGTCACACACACACAGCTCACTACTTGATATTATCATCATATTAAAGTACATCTGCATTTATACAGCTGTTGAAGACTATATACAATGTCTTAATATAGACTATACACAGTGTCTTATTAATATCCAACCTGTCCTAATGGAACGTCGTTTTTTTGACGTATACTCTATCTACGGCCAAATATCGTCGGACTAGAAAATGGAAGCGGCTGGCGAAATTGACACACTGTCCCGTTTTCTGTTTTGGGTCCTCTGGTAGGTTAGGATAAGGGCACTTTAGTCCGACAGTTTCTTGACGTTGGGATAGCTTAAGCGGACGGGCTGCATGTTCTAGCTATGTGATACTAAGTATGATACCCCCCCCCCCCCGCATCTCCCACAATGATGTCATGAGTCCATCAGTTTTCCTGCGGTTTGTGTTCCCTGTCTGATGGGTCCCATCAGACAGGGACCCATTATGGGTCCCATCAGTCTGTACACGGGTCCCATCCATAAATCGACCATACGTGCACATATTTTGAAATAATATAAATACAAATAATTAACTCAAATATTTACGAAACAATATGATGCGCATCAACAACACATATTGGACAGGATAACGTCCACCAGCTAGTTAGTGTTGTGACCCTTATATCCGGTATTAGCCACGACAGTTAGAGCCAGTTGGGCCCTCCACACCTTGATACCCTGCGGTGACCCTCCACATGTCTTGTTTCCTATAATAACATTATTTAAAATTTAGTATATAGAATTGGAAAATGGGAGAGAGAGAGAGAGAGAGAGAGAGGGGGGGGGGGGAAGAGTGTACTCACCTATTTGTGCTTGCGGGGGTTGAGCTTTGCTCTTTCGGCCCGCCTCTCAACTGTCAATCAACTGTTTACTAACTACTTTTTTTCCACACCACATACACACACACACCCCCCAGGAAGCAGCCTGTGACAGCTGACTAACTCCCAGGTACCTATTTACTGCTAGGTAACAGGGGCATTCAGGGTGAAAAAAACTTTGCCCATTTGTTTCTGCCTGGTGCGGGAATCGAACCCGCGCCACAGAATTACGAGTCCTGCGCGCTATCCACCAGGCTACCAGGCCCCCCCCAGTGAGTGTGTGTGTGTGTGTGTGTGTGTGTGTGTGTGTGTGTGTGATGGGGGGGGGCAGATGCAGGTCGATGAATGTAGAGTTAGACTGGGCCGACATCATGCAAGTTTCGATCACCTGTTAGCCGCCCCTCTACCCCCCCCCCAACCCCTCCTCTCACCCCCCCCCCCACCACCTCCAACCCCCCCACCATCTCCAACACCCCCCCCCCTAACACCTCCAACACCCCTCCCCAACACCCCACTCCCAGCAAGGTGTGTCCAGCAGGTGATTGGAATCCAATACATTTGATGCATACGGCACTTACTGTGGTTTTTATGGTGATTGAAAGAACGTAATGGATTGGTTAGCCGGACACGTTAGAAATAGGAGCACGGAGAAATATGAAGGGGTAGTAGACCTGGCACCCTGGGACGGTACTGGCACCCCCTGGGACGGTACTGGCACCCTGGGACGGCATTGGCACTCTGGGACGGTACTGGCACCCCCCTGGGACGGCACTGGCACCCTGGGACGGCACTGGCACCCTCTAGGACGACACTGGCACCCCCTGGGACGGCACTGGCTCCCTGGGACGGCACTGGCCACCCTGGGACGGCACTGGCTCCCTGGGATGGCACTGGCACCCCCTGGGACGGTACTGCACCCTGGGACGGCACTGGCACCCTGGGACGGCACTGGCACCCCCCTGGGACAGCACTGTCACCCTGGGACGGCACTGGTACCCTCTGGGACGGCACTGGCACCCCCCTGGGACAGCACTGTCACCCTGGGACGGCACTGGTACCCTCTGGGACGGCACTGGCACCCTCTGGGAAGCTACTGGCCACCCTGGGACGGCACTGGCCCCCCTGGGACGGCACTGGCCACCCTGGGACGGCACTGGCACCCCCTGGGACGGTACTGCACCCTGGGACGGCACTGGCACCCTGGGACGGCACTGGCACCCCCCTGGGACAGCACTGTCACCCTGGGACGGCACTGGTACCCTCTGGGACGGTACTGGCACCCCCCTGGGACAGCACTGTCACCCTGGGACGGCACTGGTACCCTCTGGGACGGCACTGGCACCCTCTGGGACGGTACTGGCCACCCTGGGACGGCACTGGCCCCCCTGGGACGGCACTGGCCACCCTGGGACGGCACTGGCACCCTCTGGGACGGCACTGGCACCCCCTGGGACGGCACTGGCCATCCTGGGATGGCACTGTCACCTTGAGACGGCAGCACCAATAGGCGTTAAGGAACCTAAACCGCCTACAAAAGGCCTGTTGGAATAAGCGAACCAGCTCAGTACTGTAGGGATGGGGCGCGTCCTTATACAGTACTGAGTGTGGTCCGGGCCTCGTGAAGGTAACCTTTGGTAACCTTACGAAGCTTCGTGCTGTAAGGTTCGTATTCTTACAGTCAAGACGTGTGTGTGTGTGTGCGTACACACACACACACACACACACGTCTTGACCGTGACGTCGTACACATTACCGTCACACATTTTATTCCATTACAAGATAATCCAGCTCTCATCTGCGTCTCCCTTCTCCTCTCCCCCACTCTCTTCCCTTCCAATTACCTCTCCCTCTCACCACCTCCACATCAATGTGCAATCTCCTTTCCCTTCACTGTGGCATCTCCTCCCCCTCTCCCCTCATTGTGGTGCCTTCTCCCCCTCTCCCCCCCACTGTGGTGCCTTCTCCCCCTCTCCCCCCCACTGTGGTGCCTTCTCCCCCTCTCCAATGTGGCATCTCCTCCCCCTCTCCTCCCACTGTGGTGCTTTCTCCCCCTCTCCAATGTGGCAGCTCCTCCCCCTCTCCCCACACTGTGGAGCCTTCTCCCCCTCTCCCCACACTGTGGAGCCTTCTCCCCCTCTCCCCAACAACTACCTCAACAACCACCCATCCTCACACCTAACCAACCCCCAACCACAATTACCCCATACAAATTACCAGTCAACAACCACGCTCACTTCTAGGCCTACCTTAGGATTTTGAGTGACCGGGCGCAGGGATTTTTTTTTAGGTTCTCAAGAGGCCATTGAAGGTCCGCATAGGGAAGATTATCACGTAAATCTCAGAGGGATTATCAGGAACCAATTCACTCTCTGTACATCTTGTAAGCTGTAAGTATCTAATAGAGCACAACACAAAAGGAAGGGGGTGGTAGGAGAAAAGCGTGCTTGTGTGTGCTTTTCTCCGAGGCTAAGGGTCCCCTTCTTCCAGCCAGAGGTGATACGCCCTTCCCTATATTATATATATGTATATTTGATGGACCATATCCTTCCAGGCAAGTGAATGAACAAAGCATTCAATATTCGTCCACTTTCTACATAATATTATATTATATATATATATATATATATATATATATATATTATATATATATATATATATATATATATATATATATATATATATATATATATATATATATATATATATATATATATATAAATACAAAGAGAGAGAGAGAGAGAGAGAGAGAGAGAGAGAGAGAGAGAGAGAGAGAGAGAGAGAGAGAGAGAGAGAGAGAGAGAGAGAGAGAGAGAGAGTAATGTAAGGTTTGTGGCAGCAGTGATGCCATAAATGGGAGGTGAGAGGGGTAGGGGCGGCGCCCCCTCCCCCCACACAGGAGTGCCAGGGACCCCAGCTACACCCCCCCCCCACTACCCACGCCCAGCTAATCACCTACCATTCACACCAAGCAAAGAATACCCTCGTTCCCCCTCATATCTGGTTCATACGAGCTATCATGTGGCAGAACTATTGGAGAGTGGAGAGAGAGAGAGAGGAAGAGAGCAAGAGAGGGAGATGCGTAGGGAGTGTGTGTGTGTACACCTTTTGGGGAATAAGTATTACTTAATATTGCAGAGGCAAACGCAACATTGTGATACCATTGTGACTGGGCGGCCCACACTCAAGGGCGGCCCCACACTCAAGGGCGGCCCACAGCTACGGACGGGTAGAAGGCACTCACCTGCACGCCACAGCAACACACAACACTCACCTGTGGACCAAGACAATGCCATGTGAGAGAAACAGTTACATATCACCTGTAAATGTTGACATATTCTTCCAACGTTAGTGATTCACAAGGCGTATCAAATCTCTTTACTAAAGCTCTTTTTATTAACACATTTTTATACAGCAAAATGTTAGGTTTTATATCATAAACAAATTGAATATATATATATATATATTTCATTGATTACATAGAAATAGGACAACAGCGTTTATTCCGGGACAAAACTTAGGTTTTGGAAGTAAATATGGTTGCAACAATTGTGTTGATGATGCAACAATCACTCAATGTGCATCAAAATCATTACTGTGCAACCCTTGATGTGTTCATGCTCAGGATATTGGTAATGTAGTCACTACACATACTACCATATTATAGTGACGTGGGGGCCCCCAGCCATGGAGAAGACGACCAACACCTCGTGACGTGGGGGCCCTCAGCCCTGGTGAAGACGACCATCACCTCGTGACGTGGGGGCCCCAGCCCTGGTGAGGACTACCAACACCTCGTGACGTGGGGGCCCCAGCCCTGGTGAAGACGACCAACACCTCGTGACGTGGGGGCCCTCAGCCCTGGTGAAGACGACCATCACCTCGTGACGTGGGGGCCCCAGCCCTGGTTAGGACTACCAACACCTCGTGACGTGGGGGCCCCAGCCCTGGTGAAGACGACCAACACCTCGTGACGTGGGGGCCCTCAGCCCTGGTGAGGACTACCAACACCTCGTGACGTGGGGGCCCTCAGCCCTGGTGAGGACTACCAACACCTCGTGACGTGGGGCCCCCCAGCCATGGTGAAGACGACCAACACCTTGTGACGTGGGGGCCCCAGCCCTGGTGAGGACTACCAACACCTCGTGACGTGGGGGCCCTCAGCCCTGGTGAAGACGACCAACACCTCGTGACGTGGGGGCCCCAGCCCTGGTGAAGACGACCAACACCTCGTGACGTGGGGCCCCCCAGCCATGGTGAGGACGACCAACACCTCGTGACGTGGGGCCCCCAGCCCTGGTGAGGACGAGGAACACCTCCTGACGTAGGGCCCCCAGCCATGGTGAGGACGAGGAACACCTCGTGACGTGGGGCCCCCAGCCATGGTGAGGACGACCAACACCTCGTGACGTGGGGCCCCCCAGCCATGGTGAGGACGACCAACACCTCGTGACGTGGCTGAATCAATTATCTTGTCACATTTGACCTGCTCATTACCGCCATTATGATCTTGACGGCGGTATAGTCTCTCAGTGGCGCTGCCTTCAAGACGTCACCTTCTCCGAGTCCACCGCCTCAACCCGCCAAAACCTTCACCTAAGTCTCGCCGCTTGGCATTCAACAGCGCTAGAAACGATTTCCATTGACAGGTTCATACTGTTTCAAACTACGAGTCTGAAGAACTGGAGATGAAGAGTGAGGCAGGTTGAGGCGCCGGGGGAGTCAGAAGGCAGGGACCCGGACAAGGCCATGATGACTCGCTATTAAGCACTGTGGAAGAGGGACGGTGGAAGCTTTTGTGCCAAGATTTTCATGACGTAATTATATTTTCATAAATGTATCGGAATGAAAAGATACGAGGCGAATGTTTTCGTCCAATGGGGAGGGGAGGGGTGGGGGGGGGGCGTCCCCTCCCAGGCACCCTTGTGGCTACACATAGGTGTCCTCCCACGCACGCTTTTCTGTCTTCCCCCACACCCTCACCCCCCCCCCCCCAGCCTCCACCCCCACTACAAGGGTGACCAACTTGTTCCAGCTGTTTCCAGCCATAACCATATTACTCTCAGAGAATTAATTCTCCAAGATACAGTGCCTTTTGAGGACATCTCAACCTGGACTCTTATATCGTGTGAAAGAGAATACGAGGTACGATTTATCATCATGTTCAGACTTGAGGATCCTTAGGGGGCACTCTGCGGTTAGTCATAGTATAGTGAGACACGCTGCTGCTGCTGCTGCATCCTCACCTGTCTCACCATCAACCTGTCTCACCATCCTCACCTGTCTCACCATCAACCTGTCCCCCCTACCAAGAACGTCACTTTTCGTATGCGTTATACAATGCCGAAAAATTGTCGTACAGGAACATGGAAGCGGCTCGCGAATGTGACGTACTGTCCCAGTGTGTGTATAACCAAAACCAGCCTAACCAATCCACCATAATCCTGCCTAACCAATCCACCATAATCCTGCCTAACCAATCCACCATAATCCTGCCTAACCAATCCACCATAATCCTGCCTAACCAATCCACCATAATCCTGCCTAACCAACCCACCATAAGCTAACCTAACTAACCTCAGGTACCCAACCTCACCTACTGTAACCTATTCTACGTCAACCATAAACGTTTCTGTGACGGTTTCAACAAATCAACCTAAGTTAACCAACTTTAACATTTTTAACTTCAGTAAAACAATCCCTTTGCCTCTTTCCTGGTTATACCACAAGTGTACCATTATACCACAGGTAACACAGGTGTACCACTGTACCACCAAAAACGCTGGAGTATCGGTGTACAACTGGTAATGCTCTTGCACCGTTGTACCACTAGTAACGCAGGTGTCCCGTTGTACAAGGGATAACTTACGTTTACCGTTGTACTGGTGGTGTACCGTTGTACCACCTGGTGTACCTGGTGATGCTGTGGGTGACATCATTCTGGACTTGACCCCCGTCGGCGGCTGTTCCATCTCCCTCCCCATATATGGTGTGCATGACTCCCCGGACTCCACCACTCCTTCACCCCAGACACTCCCCCAAGCCCCGTCATGCCCGCCAGACACTCCCCCAAGCCCCACCATGCCCGCCAGACACTCCCCCAAGCCCCGTCATGCCCCCCAGACACTCCCCCAAGCCCCGTCATGCCCCCCAGACACTCCCCCAAGCCCCGTCATGCCCCCCAGACACTCCCCCAAGCCCCACCATGCCCCCCAGACACTCCCCCAAGCCCCACCATGCCCGCCAGACACTCCCCCAACCAGCCCCGTTACCTTGATGTGGTTCCGAGGATCAATATCTCCATGGCCCAGTCTCAGACCAGACCTCCCTGTTGATGGTCTGATCAATCAGGCTGTTAGAGGTCGTTGCACGTAGTCTGACGATTAGTCACAGCTTTGTTGATAAGGTACCATTTGTAGGTGTTATCACGTTCTCTTTCAAACACACAAAGATTTTGGATAGTTGTGCCTTTTTCATTTAGATGAGTTCATACTTTTTGTACCTCAATTGAACCTGGTTGATGGGGTTATGGGAGTTGTTCTACTCCCCAAGCCCGGCCCGAGGCCAGGCATGGCTTGTGAGAGTTTGGTCCACCAGGCTGTTGCTTGGAGCGGCCCGCAGGCCCACATACCCACCACAGCCTGGTTGGTCCGGCACTCCTTGGAGAAAATTGTCTAGTTCTCTCTTGAAGTTGTCAACTGTTGTTCCGGCAATATTTCTTATGCTCGCTGGGAGGACGTTGAACAACCGCGGACCTCTGATGTTTATACAGTGTTCTCTGATTGTGCCTATGGCACCTCTGCTCTTCACTGGTTCTATTCTGCATTTTCTTCCATATCGTTCACTCCAGTATGCTGTTATTTTACTGTGTAGATTTGGGACTTGGCCCTCCAGTACTTTCCACGTGTATATTATTTGGTATCTCTCCCGTCTCCTTTCTACCGTGTACATTTGGAGAACTTTGAGACGATCCCAATAATTTAGGTGCTTTGGGTCTAGGGTTTTTAATGCTTATAGAGTTGTCTTCTAAGATAACCTACTGTACTCCGACTTTGCACGTTGGTTCATGCTTCCTGGTCTCCTTAGGTGTTATTTCCTTGTGAAGATTTCGAACCAATTCCTCAAATATTTTACGTGTACAAAATTATGTATCTCTTGCGATTGCGCTCATAGGAGTTTAGTTTAGGAGATTTAAGACGGTTCCAATAATGTTGACGTTGTATTGATTCTGCAATAAATTCAAAGTTCTCCAGGTTAGCAACTTCTCCAGCCTTGAATAGGGCTGTTAAAAGTGCAGCAATATTTCCACCCTAGAGAGCACTAGTGTCTTATAACGTACCCTAACTGGTTTGGTATCTTCTGTTTGAAAGGTTCTCGTTATCCCGCGTGTCATTTGGCCCGTTGTTGCTGCTGTTGTGCGTGTTCCGATAGCGAGGTCCTATGACACGCCCACACCCAATGATGTGGGTTTTTTTACAGAATGTGTTTTATATTTGGACTTGCTTTGATGTCTTCGTTTTTGCCAAGGTGCAATGTTGTGTACGCATGCCAGACTCGCCTCCATACTGACGCCTCACGCATGCCAGACTCGCCTCCATACTGACGCATCACGCATGCCAGACTCGCCTCCATACGGACGCGTCACGCATGCCAGACTCGCCTCCATACGGACGCGTCACGCATGCCAGACTCGCCTCCATACTGACGCATCACGCATGCCAGACTCGCCTCCATACTGACGCGTCACGCATGCCAGACACGACACCATACTGACGCCTCACGCATGCCAGACTCGCCTCCATACTGACGCGTCACGCATGCCAGACTCCACCATACTGACGCCTCACGCATGCCAGACTCGCCTCCATACTGACGCATCACGCATGCCAGACTCGCCTCCATACGGACGCGTCACGCATGCCAGACTCGCCTCCATACTGACGCATCACGCATGCCAGACTCGCCTCCATACTGACGCATCACGCATGCCAGACTCGCCTCCATACTGACGCATCACGCATGCCAGACTCGCCTCCATACGGACGCGTCACGCATGCCAGACTCGCCTCCATACTGACGCATCACGCATGCCAGACTCGCCTCCATACTGACGCCTCACGCATGCCAGACTCGCCTCCATACTGACGCATCACGCATGCCAGACACGCCACCATACTGACGCATCACGCATGCCAGACTCGCCTCCATACTGACGCATCACGCATGCCAGACTCGCCTCCATACTGACGCATCACGCATGCCAGACTCGCCTCCATACTGACGCGTCACGCATGCCAGACACGACACCATACTGACGCGTCACGCATGCCAGACACCACCATACTGACGCGTCACGCATGCCAGACTCCACCATACTGACGCGTCACGCATGCCAGACTCTCCACCACACTGACGCGTCACGCATGCCAGACACGTCACCACCTTCAGACAGTCTGGTCATGCACGGCAGACACCCTTCACACTCCAGACATGAACGCCACTCGGCCGCATTACCATAACGTCCCTTCCCGTCCCCCCCCCCCACGACCAGCCCCGCCCGCCATGCACTAGACAGCGTCGTCATATATATACGCCACGCGCCTAGGCGGCATGCACGCCACTCGCATCACCCCCGAGCGGGAAAACAAGTGCTTGTGTCGTCATTTTAATCAGGCGTTCATGAGTATTGACGGGGCTGTGGAGCCCAGGCCTCGGCCTGTAGAGCGGAAGACATAATTTGCATGGCTCTCGTGTTTGTGTCATGCAGAGAAACTCGAGCAATTTGTGCAGACTGTTTGGGTGTGAGGTGTTTACCCTTAACAGTGAGGGTGGGGCTCCCAGGAGTGCCCGCCGCCCCCGCCTCCTCCCCGCCCCTTGATTGGATGGATATGTAAATGTGTGTGTGTGTGTGTGTGTGTGTGTGTGTGTGTGTGTGTGTGTGTGTGTGTGTGTGTGTGCGCGTGTGCGTGTGTGTGTGTGTGCGTGTGTGTGCGTGTGTGTGTGTGTGTGTGTGTGTGTGTGTGTGTGTGTGTGTGTGTGTGTGTGTGTGCGTGCGTGTGCGTGTGTGTGTGTGTGTGTGTGTGTGTGTGTGTGTGTGTGTGTGTGTGTGTGTGTGTGTGTGTGTGTGTGTGTGTGTGTGTGTGTGTGTGTGTGTGTGTGTGTGCATGGCGCCTCCTCCTCCTGTATCACACTCTTGCTAGCCTTACATTGCCTTGTTTCCTTGTTTGTTAGGCACCAGTGACGCTACAGGATTACTTCCATCTTCCTATCACTCTACACAGGACACTCCCCACTCTACACAGGACTCATCCCACCACTCTACACAGGACACTCCCCACTCTACACAGGACTCATCCCACCACTCTACACAGGACACTCCCCACTCTACACAGGACTCATCCCACCACTCTACACAGGACACTCCCCACTCTACACAGGACTCATCCCACCACTCTACACAGGACTCATCCCACCACTCTACACAGGACTCATCCCACCACTCTACACAGGACTCATCCCACCACTCTACACAGGACTCATCCCACCACTCTACACAGGACTCATCCCACCACTCTACACAGGACACTCGGAAATATCCGACATCATTTATTAACCATTTACATAATACACAAGACACGAGTCGCTGTTTTACGTTAAATATTAAACACAATTATCAAATACCTTAGTTAACGCTACTAAGAAAATTGCGTATGTGGCGTCTCTACCAGACAACTAGTTAATTACCACGTCACTAAAATTAAATAAATCCACTGCGGGCTCACCATAGCCCGTGCTACTTGGAACTTTGTGTTCCTGGTAGCGAATCTTAAACAACAACCAAAATTAAAATCATCCACGATTAATTGTAATAAATAACCTTTAATACAACAGTTTGTGGACTATAATGAACATAAAAGTGTTTACCAACACTAAACTTAATTATCAATTAAATAAAATAAATTCCTCCTTCTAATTGTTGATAAAAAAAAAAACATAAATGCGTTACACACAGAGATCACACTATCGTTATGCATCAAATGAACAAATCCACAAGGGCCGCGACGAGGATTCGAACCTGCGTCCGGGACGCAGTGTCTGGGATGCTCCCGGACGCAGGTTCGAATCCTCGTCACGGCCCTTGTGGATTTGTTCAAAGTAATGCGTGTTGGTTCGTCATCCCGAACATTGTGACATTACAAGTTGTCCTGGTGGAGTTGACCGGCCAGGATCACCACCACAAGTTTCTGGCAAGTGATCCTGGTTGATACCTGGTTGATGGGGTTCTGGGAGTTCTTCTACTCCCCAAGCCCGGCCAGAAGCCAGGCTTGACTTGTGAGAGTTTGGTCCACCAGGCTGTTGCTTGGAGCGGCCCGTTCACTCATTAATGTTTGAGGTTTTTCACTACACATGTACCGCAGCAGTTACGAGGCAAGCCCTGTAACACCCAAGGGTGAGCACATTTAATATCATATCTTACTCCACTGTTATTTCAACTACATACACATATAATTTAATATTATGAGGGTAGATGTCATTGGGGTGTAATTCGTTGGGAAGTGAATGAGACGAGTGGAGGAGTCAGAGAGAGAGAGAGACTGTCAGCTGAACCGACTGTCAGTCTGATTGTCAGTCTGATTGTCAGTCTGATTGTCAGTCTAACTGTCACTGTTAGTTTGATCCTGTACACCAACGACGCCATCACCGCCTGACTGTCATGAGTCCCACTTGGCACTAACTACACTACTACTACTAAACTGTGCCCTTTCAATATTAATTTGAAGTAATAGGAGTTTTAAATAATCTAAATTTGTTATAAATAATAATAATATAAATACGGATTAATTTCCGTGTAGTAAAATATACTCCCCCCCCCCCCTAACCATTGTTGTGAAGTGCATCAGATACACCACAACAACACTGAGACGAGTGTATTATATTCACTGTAACTATGTTAGCAATCATCACCTTTATCAATATATAATATATATATATATATATATATATATATATATATATATATATATATATATATATATATATATATATATACATATTAGTGCACAAATGTAAGTGATTGGTGATGGAGACAAATAAGGATGCCCCCCATCACCAGACCCCAGAGACTTGTATATCCTTCCAGCCGGCAATGTGAATACTGTGTAGCACAAGCTCCTCACACCCTGCCCCCCCTCTCTCATCCCCCCCCACACCCTGCCCCCCCCCCCTTTCTCATTCCCCACACCCCCACACGCTGCCCCCCTCTCTCATCCCCCAACACCCCCCCCCCCTCTCTTCCAATAACTGAGACGCCTGAGTGGGAATGAACTCTCACCAGTTCCCCTCTTCTAACACAACAAGGAGCCGTTGCATCACCCGCGACAACTTTCCCCTGAATGAACTAGCGAGAGACGGGAGGGGCCCCACAAGGCAGCAGGCGACGCGTCCACAGGTTCCAGTACGCCACACTCCCCCCCACAGCGGCCAGCCCACACATGGCACCACCACCACCCCCCTGGAGGAGGAGGAGGGAGGGTGCTACTTGTCGCCCCCCGACAAGTAGCACTGTAACAGGACCTCTGTATAAAAAAAAATACTCTCGTCGCCTCTGTGATATACTCCTGGGGCTATTAAAAGTTTGGCAGGAATGCGCAAGGCGGACTTTAAGTAGGGCTTGGGTGAGATAGGAGAGGGAGGAGAGAGAGAGAGAGAGACGTAAGCGGCGACACTGCCGCCAGACATGGGCGGCGTAGCACACACACTGATGTCCTCGACAACTGCGTCGCCTGTCCCCGTCTCTCTCTGTCTCTCTCTCTCTCTCTCTCTCTCTCTCTCTCTCTCTCTCTCTCTCTCTCTCTCTCTCTCTCTCTCTCTCTCTCTCTCTCTGCCTTTCACTACACCTTCATCAGCCTCCTCTCATGTGCCTCTTCACGCGGATCTACGTAGAGTCGTGACACCTTACTCAGTATTGTGTGAATTGAGAGAGGGTCATATGCACTGGGAAAAGGTCTGTGAGGGCCGCACCCCCTACACACGGTGGGCCGCACCCCTACACACGGTGGGCCGCACCCCCTACACACGGTGGGCCGCACCCCCTGCACACGGTGGGCCGCACCCCCTGCACACGGTGGGCCGCACCCCTACACACGGTGGGCCGCACCCCCTACACACGGTGGGCCGCACCCCTACACACGGTGGGCCGCACCCCCTACACACGGTGGGCCGCACCCCCTGCACACGGTGGGCCGCACCCCCTGCACACGGTGGGCCGCACCCCTACACACGGTGGGCCGCACCCCCTACACACGGTGCGCCGCACCCCTACACACGGTGGGCCGCACCCCCTACACACGGTGGGCCGCACCCCCTGCACACGGTGGGCCGCACCCCCTGCACACGGTGGGCCGCACCCCTACACACGGTGGGCCGCACCCCTACACACGGTGGGCCGCACCCTCTACACACGGTGGGCCGCACCCCCTACACACGGTGGGCCGCACCCTCTACACACGGTGGGCCGCACCCCCTACACACGGTGGGCCGCACCCTCTACACACGGTGGGCCGCACCCCTACACACGGTGGGCCGCACCCCCTGCACACGGTGGGCCGCACCCTCTACACACGGTGGGCCGCACCCCCTACACACGGTGGGCCGCACCCCTACACACGGTGGGCCGCACCCCCTGCACAAGGTGGGCCGCACCCTCTACACACGGTGGGCCGCACCCCCTACACACGGTGGGCCGCACCCCCTGCACACGGTGGGCCGCACCCTCTACACACGGTGGGCCGCACCCCCTACACACGGTGGGCCGCACCCCCTACACACGGTGGGCCGCCAACCGCCTGGCGACTCCCGGTATCCACCAACTCATCGTTGCAAAGTTTAAAATGCAATAAGAGGAGCGTAAACGGCGCTGTTTGAGCAACACCGGCGTAAGAGGTGGAGACGGGGTGAGGGAGTGAGGGAGAAGGGGGAGGGCGGGAGAAGGGGGGAGGGAGGGAGGGAGGGAGAGAGGATGCGCAGAAGACAGGCAACAGGTGTTTCGTCTTCTCTCTCACAGTGGCACTACTCCCCCCCACTCTCACAGTGGCACTACTCCCCCCCACTCTCACTGTGGCACTACTCCCCCCCCACTCTCACAGTGGCACTACTCCCCCCCACTCTCACAGTGGCACTACTCCCCCCCACTCTCACAGTGGCACTACTCCCCACCCACTCACAGTGGCACTACTTCCCCCCCACTCTCACAGTGGCACTACTCCCCCCCCCCACTCTCACAGTGGCACTACTCCCCCCACTCTCACAGTGGCACTACTCCCCCCCACTCTCACAGTGGCACTACTCCCCCCCCACTCTCACAGTGGCACTCCCCCCCCCACTCTCACAGTGGCACTACTCCCCCCCCCCGCCACTCTCACAGTGGCACCACTCCCCCCGCCACTCTCACAGTGGCACTACTCCCCCGCCACTCTCACAGTGGCACTACTCCCCCCCACTCTCACAGTGGCACTATTCCCCCCCACTCTCACAGTGGCACTACTCCCCCCCCCACTCTCACAGTGGCACTACTCCCCCCCCACTCTCACAGTGGCACTACTCCCCCCCACTCTCACAGTGGCACTACTCCCCCCCCACTCTCACAGTGGCACTACTCCCCCCCACTCTCACAGTGGCACTACTCCCCCCCCACTCTCACAGTGGCACTCCCCCCCCACCCTCACAGTGGGGGAAGTACAATGTCTGCTTTGTGTACCTGCTGCTGCCACGTAGCCGGCCACGTTAGGTAGCCGGTCGGCCGAGCAGACAGCACGCTGGACTTGTGATCCTGTGGTCCTGGGTTCGATCCTAGGCGCCGGCGAGAAACAATGGGCAGAGTTTCTTTCACCCTATGCCCCGCCCCTGTTACCTAGCAGTAAAATAGGTACCTGGGTGTTAGTCAGCTGTCACGGGCTGCTTCCTGGGGGGTGGAGGCCTGGTCGAGGACCGGGCCGCGGGGACACTAAAAAAAGGCCCCGAAATCATCTCAAGATAACCTCAAGATAACGTGCTGCCATCCACGTGGTGCTGCCATCCACGTGCTGCTGCCCATCCACGTGCTGCTGCCCATCCACGTGGTGCTGCCATCCACGTGGTGCTGCCATCCACGTGGTGCTGCCATCCACGTGCTGCTGCCCATCCACGTGCTGCTGCCACCCACGTGGTACTGCCATCCACGTGCTGCTGCCCATCCACGTGCTGCTGCCCATCCACGTGCTGCTGCCATCCACGTGGTACTGTCATCCACGTGGTGCAGCCATCCACGTGGTGCAGCCATCCACGTGGTGCTGCAATCCACGTGGTGCTGCCATCCACGTGGTGCTGCCATCCACGTGGTGCAGCCATCCACGTGGTGCAGCCATCCACGTGCTGCTGCCATCCACGTGCTGCTGCCATCCACGTGGTACTGCCATCCACGTGGTGCAGCCATCCACGTGGTGCAGCCATCCACGTGGTGCTGCCATCCACGTGGTGCTGCCATCCACGTGGTGCTGCCATCCACGTGGTGCTGCCATCCACGTGGTGCTGCAGCTGCCTTGTGCTAACTGCTCATGCCGCTAAAGCTAGTGGCGCTGCCCCGCGGGTCCCCAGCGACCCATCACTCAGGCGGGACGCCGCGCCTCCTCCAAACAACTTGTTTTCTGGAGTGCAGGCTGCACCCGCCCGCCGCCTGGACCGCCCCGGGGAACATCATTCTGTTGGAGGTGTTGACACTGCTGCGTCGTCGTCGTCGTCCCCGTCGCCAGGCACTTCACACTCGTTATACACGGGATAACAAACTACATCGCAGCAGCGAGCCATTCCTTGCAGACGACAACGGGTTTTCACAGGTGGATAACTGTGAATGAGGGTAGATGCCTCTTCAGAGGGTTGTTGGCGTAGCGACGAGGCAGCGAGGAGGCAGCGGACCTCTCCACACACTGACCCACAAGTTGCCTCAGCCAGCAGAGCAGCACATCAAAGGTGTGTTCACTAGGGCGTGTCTGGCCTCTTGTCTGCAGTCTCCCGGGGCTCCCAATGGGCGCCTTCCACCGTGTGATGCGCTCCTCCGCAACGCAAACTCAGCAGCCTCATGTACAATAGCATTTATTTATTTTCATAAAAAATAAAGGAATTAGTTTAGTGCATGGGTTTATTGGTGGGTGTGGAGCACGGGTGTACCCCAGGTGTGGAGCACGGTGCACGGGTCTACCCCAGGTGTGGAGCACGGTGCACGGGTCTACCCCAGGTGTGGAGCACGGTGTACGGGTCTACCTCAGGTGTGGAGCACGGTGTACGGGTCTACCCCAGGTGTGGAGCACGGTGTACGGGTCTACCCCAGGTGTGGAGCACGGTGCACGGGTCTACCCCAGGTGTGGAGCACGGTGTACGGGTCTACCCCAGGTGTGGAGCACGGTGCACGGGTCTACCCCAGGTGTGGAGCACGGTGTACGGGTCTACCCCAGGTGTGGAGCACGGTGCACGGGTCTACCCCAGGTGTGGAGCACGGTGTACGGGTCTACCCCAGGTGTGGAGCACGGTGCACGGGTCTACCCCAGGTGTGGAGCACGGTGCACGGGTCTACCCCAGGTGTGGAGCACGGTGCACGGGTCTACCCCAGGTGTGGAGCACGGTGTACGGGTCTACCCCAGGTGTGGAGCACGGTGCACGGGTCTACCCCAGGTGTGGAGCACGGTGCACGGGTCTACCCCAGGTGTGGAGCACGGTGCACGGGTCTACCCCAGGTGTGGAGCACGGTGCACGGGTCTACCCCAGGTGTGGAGCACCAAACTAACCTGTTGAGGTCGATGCTCCAACAGTCCCAAGTAGCGTCTGTGTTCTACCCTCGGCATTCTAACACACCGCGTAATACACCATTAAGTGTGAGGACAGGCTGAAGTCATTCTCCCCCACACAACGACACTCCAGGATCCACCAACTGCCACACTAGCGAGCTGGATCTTCGACGGATAATACGGCAATTACGCAGTGTATAACGAGGCGGTTATACACCATATAACGAGAAATATGATCAAAAGGAAAGGTGGCTAGGCAGCGCCCTATGATTCCTCAGAACAAAAGCGAGAAAGGGAACATGATAAACGGAAAGTATTACATGAAAAAGGTTTATCAACGTCACTGGACCTATTTTAAGGTAACCTTGAGGTGCTTCCGGGGCTTAGCGTCCTCGCGGCCCGGTCGTCGACCAGGCCTATGTGGACCTGTCACCAGACCTTGATAGAACGCCATTAGAACACTAACACTACTCAATTAAAACGCTGAGAATTGTTCACTGAAACACAGCAACAGTGAGACCAGTAAACAGTTACCAGGGACACAGCCACGTGTAGTGCAGGTAACGCCACCAGAGAGCAGCTCGAGTACAAACTAACGAAATGTGGGTTTAAAAACCATAGAGTTTTGTGTTGGTGGAGGATGGGCTGCCCAAATGACTTGCCTTTTCGTTATTCAATCTTGTGTTGATGATGTCCTCAAGATGCTTCTGGAGTCTGCCAGTGCAGACTGCCCATCACATGCCTCTGTATGACTAACCATCCTGTGTGATGGGGATTTTTTTAGCATCACGTAGTTAGCTTTTTGACACACTGTGCTCCCCTTCATATAGTCTAGGGCAGCTGCACTAATGCAGATGTACCTCCTGTATTAATAACAAACAATTGCCTTTTCGTGTGTGCGCGTGCGTGTGTGTGTATTTAATATCTGTATCTGCAGAATCGAGCTATTAGCTCTGGGACCCAGCCTTTCTAACCAATTAATTTTTCCTCTATTATATCTACTACATATATTTGTCTCTTAACGCACGTGCGAGTTTATACACACACACATCCCCAAGAAGCAGGCCATAGCAGCTGTCTAACTCCCAGGTACCTATTTACTGCTAGGTAACAGGGGCCTCAGGGTGAAAGAAACTCTGCCCATTTGATTCTGCTTCTGCCGGGAATCGAACCCGGGCCATAAGGACTACGACCCTCGAGCGCGGTCCACTCAGCTGCGAGGCCAGAGTGTACTCACCTATTTGTGCTTGCGGGGGTTGAGCTTTGGCTCTTTGGTTCCGCCTCTCAACCGTCAATCAACTGGTGTACAGGTTCCTGAGCCTACTGGGCTCTATCATATCTACACTTGAAACTGTGTATGGAGTCAGCCTCCACCACATCACTGCCTAATGCACTCCATCTGTTAACTACTCTGACACTGAAAAAGTTCTTTCTAACGTCCCTTTGGCCCATTTGGGTACTCAGTTTCCACCTGTGTCCTCTTGTTCGCGTACCACCAGAGTTGAATAGTTTATCCTTGTCTACCCGGTCGATTCCCCTGAGGATTTTGAAGGTTGTGATCATGTCTCCCATACTCTTGTCTTCCAGTGTCGTATGGTGCATTTCCCGCAGCCTTTCCTCGTAACTCATGCCTCTTAGTTTTGGGACTAGTCTAGTGGCATACCTTTGAACTTTTTCCAGCTTCGTCTTGTGCTTGACAAGGTACGGGCTCCATGCTGGGGCCGCATATTCCAGGATTGGTCTTACATATGTGGTATACAAGATTCTGAATGATTCCTTACACAGGTTCCTGAAGGGTGTTCTGATGTTAGCCAGCCTCGCATATGCCGCAGATGTTATTCTATTTATGTGGGCTTCAGGAGACAGGTTTGGTGTGATATCAACTCCTAGATCTTTCTCTCTGTCCATTTCATTAAGTACTTCATCTCCTATTCTGTATCCTGTGTCTGGTCTTCTGTTTCCATCACCTAGTTTTATTAATTTACATTTACTCGGGTTGAACTTCAACAGCCATTTGTTGGACCATTCACTCAGTCTGTCTAGGTCATCTTGTAGCCTCCTACTATCATCCTATGTTTCAATCCTCCTCATAATTTTTGCCTCATCAGCAAACATTGAGAGAAACGAGTCTATACCCTCTGGTAGATCATTAACATATATCAGAAACAATATAGGTCCAAGGACTGACCGCTGCGGGAATCCACTGGTAACGTCTCGCCAATCTGAGACCTCACCCCTCACATTGACTCGTTGTCTCCTGTTGCTTTGGTACTCCTTTATCCAATGGAGTACCTTCCCTTTCACTCCAGCCTTCATCTCTGGATAAGTTAATGGTCCTCTGATAGGTTAGGTGGGCAGGAAATTCTCATTTAGTTTCAAAACGTTATGAAAAATGTAAATTGAAAGTTTCCTCTTCCAACCTTACCGAGTAAGCCGGACGACTCAAACAGAAAACGGGACAGTACGTCACTTTTGTGAGTCAATTTCATTTCAAATTACGTCCAAATTTGGCCGTAGCGCGCATACGAAGCAAAAGTGACGTTACTTTTAAGAGGACGGGTTGGGGAGAAAGAACGAAAGAAAAGCGTGGAAAGAAAACGGGATACCGAGATTATTGACAATGAAGGTGAGTGGCAAGCATCGTCGACCTGCGGACAAGCACGACACCCTCGTAGCCGAACATTAGGAGAGGAAATGGCGGGAAGTGAGTGACGGAGCGAAATCTGGGGAAGGGAGAGAAGGGGAGTCTTGGGAGACGAGAAGAACTGGAAGTGGTCAGGAGAGGGAGGAGGAGGAGAGGGTTTCCAGAAAGAGGAGGAAGGAGAGAGAAGTCTGGGGGAAGGAGGAGAGTAATCTGGGGGAGTGGACTAGCGTCTGGGGAAGGGGGGAGCAGTGGTGGCCGCCATCGGGGTCAAATGTCGCAGTTGGTGGTGTAATTGCTTTTAACCTTCGCGGCGGCCCGCAACTCAATACCCCGCCCTCACTAATTGTCACAAATTAAAGTGATTTTTGTATTTTTCACAAAATGGGATAACCAATTCCCTTAAGTTTTTCCCTCTCCTAAGGGTCTGTGATTGTTCCGTTTCTTGGAAAGCGAATTTTACCCAAGTTTAAGACTTATTTACTTTTGTAAATAATATGAGAAAGAAGGCAGCTTCGTGTCTGGACACTCCGGTGGTTGGCTGTGTTCACGATGGTGATTGGTAGATGTAGGCCATTTAGGACAGGGGTTCCGGATCCTCCCTGGGGCTTCACAGCCTATGTCAGGGGTTCCGGATACTCCCTGGGGCTCTACAGTCTATGTCAGGGGTTCCGGATCCTCCCTGGGGCTTCACAGCCTATGTCAGGGGTTCCGGATACTCCCTGGGGCTCTACAGTCTATGTCAGGGGTTCCGGATCCTCCCTGGGGCTCCACAGCCTGTCAGGGGTTCCGGATCCTCCCTGGGGGCTCCACAGGCTACGTCAGGGGTTACGTCAGGAGTTCCGGATCCTCCCTGGGGCTCCACAGCCTATGTCAGGGGTTCCAGATCCTCCCTGGGGCTCCACAGCCTATGTCAGGGGGTTTCAGATCCTCCCTGGGGCTCCACAGCCAATGTCAGGGGTACCGGATCCTCCCTGGGGCTCCACAGCCTATGTCAGGGGTTGCGGATCCTCCCTGGGGCTCCACAGCCTATGTCAGGGGTTCCGGATCCTCCCTGGGGCTCCACAGCCAATGTCAGGGGTTTCGGATCCTCCCTGGGGCTCCACTGCCTATATCAGGGGTTCAAGATCCTCCCTGCGGCTCCAGAGCCAATGTCAGGGGTACCGGATCCTCCCTGGGGCTCCACTGCCTATATCAGGGGTTCAAGATCCTCCCTGGGGCTCCAGAGCCAATGTCAGGGGTACCGGATCCTCCCTGGGGCTCCACAGCCAATGTCAGGGGTACCGGATCCTCCCTGGGGCTCCACAGCCTGTCAGGGGTTCCGGATCCTCCCTGGGGCTCCACAGCCAATGTCAGGGGTACCGGATCCTCCCTGGGGCTCCACAGGCTACGTCAGGAGTTCCGGATCCTGTTTATTCTTGCCGCAGCGGCTTGTCAGTCAGAATGAGTGTAAACACCTGGGGCATTTTCGTCTTTATTTCTAAAATATATCCGTATTTACAAGTATACGGACGCGTATCTAGCTAGTGAGTGAGAGAGGCGAAGGCTCGTCCTGGGCACTCTTGGTCTACAGGTTGTTGGCACTCCTAGGACGAGTGAACGAGTGCCTTGTACTCAAGACTGCTGGCACTGCGGGGGGGGGGGGGAATCGACGCCACAAGGCATACCAACGGAGTTCAACAAGCCTCCCCGGGCTCCACAAACAGGTGTTCATGAGTTCCTGAATTCCCCATGAAAAAAGTCACAACTCTACTTAACAGAAATTTTTTTTCAGCAAGAGAAAAATGTGAAGACTTTACCATTAAATCTGTCAAATGCTTGCCAGGGCACAACCACAATGGCACCCCTCCAAGACTGCTTATTTTTACACCAAGAAAAACAATCTTAGAAAAACTAAAAAACTGTGCTTGCTGTGCTTGCATGAGCACTAATCTCACTGTCTTGTCGAACACATAGACAAACATAAACAATAATGAGGGAGGGAATCATCAGGGAAAAAGCGCCAAGCCGTTACGACTATATAGCACTTGGAAGGGACCAGGATAAGGATTTGGGATGGGATGAAGGGAAAGGAATGGTGCCCAACCACTTGTGGACGGCCGGGGATTGAACGCCGACCTGTATGAAACGAGACCGTCGCTCTACCGTCCAGCCCAAGTTGTTGGACTAAACAATAATGAGAAAATCCGTAGGAGCCGTGAAGGGGGTTCGAACCTATGCGGTGGGTGTTCCCACGCACTAACGACTACGGATTTTCTCATTGATGTAGTCACGTTAGTGTGAGTACTCTGTGTATAAACAATAGCACTGTATCATACACTGTACATGACACTAACTAGGATGTGTATTAGATTATTAACTGCAGGAGACAAGAGTAAAATTACAAACTGGAGTAAATCAGTTCCAGGTCCTACGTATCGTAAAATAACGAAACCAAAAAACAAACAAACAGGAACCATCTATACACCGCAGTAAAACCACGCCACAGAAAAATAATATAATCATGTCGAAAGATTTTACTTTTAAAGTACACAACAAAAGTGCCGTCACAGCTGTAATAAACAACACAGGAACCTGTCAAACAAGAGATGTCGAACCAATGATGGAACTTTTTAAAACCAGTGCTAACTATAGTAGAACACTACTGCACTAACAACCCAATTCAAAGCTGGACAAGTGCTGACCTGAAGCACGTGCAGAGAGGTTTTAATACCCGAATACATTAAACAATGTCTATATTATTGGGACAGCTTTAAAACGTTCTCGTTTTCTCTAAAATCTCTAAAATCCTCTACAAGTTCTCTAAAATCGTTCTCCCAGGATCCCTGGCGAGAGGTACATCGTAATCTACACCTGGCGCACATTAAGAGGGTCTGGCTACACATCTCCACACTGGAATAATTCCTTGCAAGACCAGGAGACGTGGCCTAATGTGTGAAGTAAGTGAAGCCTGGTCAGCCACACATACACGGATCACCATCATCACCTCAAGCTAACATTACAGTCTACCAGCCCTCCATTATTGTATCTACCAGCAGTCCCTGAGGTGTAGTGGTAAGACTCGCGCCTGGCGTTTCGCGAACACTTTGTCCTGGGTTCGTATCCTGGCCGGGGAAGATTGACCGGGCGCCAATCCTTAACTGTAGCCTCTGTTCACCCAGCAGTGACAGGGTACCTGGTTGTTAAACGATTTGGCGGGTCGTATTGCGGGGAATATAGGCTTAAGGACCTGCCCGAAACTGTGCGTTCTAGTGGCTGCACAAGAATGTAACAACTCGTATATATCAATAAATAAAAACAAAAATAACAAAACTATTTGCGTGTGCACAATTCGCTACAGATATTTTATATTTCCCCCCTCCTTCGCTACAGATATTTTATATTTCCCCCCTCCTTCGCTACAGATATTTTCTATTTCCCCCCTCCTTCGCTACAGATATTTTCTATTTCCCCCCTCCTTCGCTACAGATATTTTATATTTCCCCCCTCCTTCGCTACAGATATTTTCTATTTCCCCCCTCCTTCGCTACAGATATTTTATATTTCCCCCCTCCTTCGCTACAGATATTTTATATTTCCCCCCTCCTTCGCTACAGATATTTTCTATTTCCCCCCTCCTTCGCTACAGATATTTTCTATTTCCCCCCTCCTTCGCTACAGATATTTTATATTTCCCCCCTCCTTCGCTACAGATATTTTCTATTTCCCCCCTCCTTCGCTACAGATATTTTCTATTTCCCCCCTCCTTCGCTACAGATATTTTCTATTTCGCCCCTCCTTCGCTACAGATAAAGCTATACAACACTAGAGATCACAAACTTAAATGGTCTCCTAAAATGTGTAATTGACACAGTTTGTGGTAAGGATAATTACGAGGAACACGCATTAGTGCGCCTCACGCGCCTCCCAAACACGCCCCACGCGCGTGCCGCCAGCACGTACACGGACACGCCGGGATTAGCAAGAGGTGCTACAATTTGTGACATGTTTATGGCCACATATATTCTTGTGTTAGTGAGGCAGGGTGGAGGTGAGCCACCAGGGACACGGCTTCTTCCACACACTTACACCAACACTTACTACCTTATTTTGGAAAAATAGTGACAGCATAGGGGCAAAATCAGTCAGATAAGTTTGAGTCGACATTCTGCTCGACGTTGAGGAAAACTGCAGTGTGTCAGATAATGTACCTGTGTATTATGTACCAGTGTATTATGTGTGTATGTACCAGTGTATTATGTGTACACCAGGCCCCGTGCCCCGGTACACCGGGCCCCGTGCACCGGTACACAGGGCCCCGTGCCCCGGTACACCGGGCCCCGTGCCCCGGTACACCGGGCCCCGTGCACCGGTACACAGGGCCCCGTGCCCCGGTACACCGGGCCCCGTGCACCGGTACACCGGACCCCGTGCACCGGTACACCGGGCCCCGTGCACCGGTACACCGGGCCCCGTGCAGGAGGAGTGTGTATGACACGAGAGGCTACGCACCACCACCACCATCCACCTCACCGAGTGCGTCTTGTCTCCCTGTTTAAGTATTTCTGCGTGCGGCTCGCGGACCATTTACGCATCTGCGTACGTCTATAAATGTCCCCCCGACCATTATGGTGAGGCTGCTGCCTCCTCCCTCACCACTCATCATCAGATGACGCATTTCTCATTATTTTCCCCATCCCACTCTTACACCTCTGGCTACCTCTCATATCCCACTATACTCACTCACTCACTCACTCACTCACCTTAACCGTTAGAGCTCTACAGTATTCCCAGCTTCCTGCTGAGTCCTCCTCTCTAACACTCCTGCCAAACAACCTTCTCACTTCTGCTCCACCTTCTCCTACTCATTTACAATTA